>NW_026062114.1:300000-466705 GCF_023897955.1 Schistocerca gregaria | reverse complement strand
ACTGAAGACCACAACAACAACAACAACAACAACAACGTGGCTGCCAGCCGTTGTTACATGCAAAATCTTATGGTCCTCGGTCATGTCCAAGACACCAAAGCCACCTAATAAGTCAATAATCGATAACTGAAACTTGAATTGTACTGCTCTTTACTGGCCGATTACATAATTTTAGAAGCTTCTTCTGTGTTCTACTATGGTCTTTTTAGTGTGTCCACCTACCGCAGCACGCCACATAGGTTTGCAGACGATATATGTAACCGTTTGAGAGAGAAAAGCTTCCAATGTGACGATCTTGCAATCCGTCGATACGATAGCAAATGAAGAAAGCGGTGCGATTTCTCAGGGTTTTATTACATATGGACCCTCTTCACATTCTCTCGTGCAACGTGACTGCCAGTCGTTGTTTGATGCAGAATCTTAAGGTCGTCGGTCATGTCCAAGGCACCAAATCCACCTAATAAGTCAATAATCGATAGCTAAAACTTGAATTGTACTGTTTCTAACTGACCGATACATCAAGTTAGAAAGTTTCTTGTGTGTTCTACTGTGGTGCTTTTAGTGTCTCCGCATACCGCAGCATCCCACATAAGTTTTCAGACGATAAATGTAATCGTTTGATAGAGAAAAGCGGCCAATGTGACGATCTGGCATTAAGTCGGTTCGATAGCAAATGAAGAAATCGGGTGGATTTCTCAGGTTCTTACTACATATGAACACTTTTCACATTCTCCCGTGCAACGTGGCTGCTAGATCTCCCTTCATACAAAATCGTAAGGTCATAGCTCATGTCCAAGGCACCAAATCCGGCTAAAAAGTCAATAATCGATAACAAACCTTGAATTGTACTGCTTCTTGCTGTCTATTACATCAACTTAGAAGCTTCTTCTGTGTTCTACTATGGTGCTTTTAGTGTCTCCGCATACCGCAGCACGCGACATAGCTTTGCACACGATAAATGTAACCGTTTTCGAGAGAAGAGCGGCCAATGTGACGATCTGGCATTACGTCAATTCGATAGCAAATGACGAAAACGGTCGGATTTCTCAGGTTTTTAATACATATGGACACTTTTCACATTCTTCGTGTAACGTGGCTGCCAGGTCTCGTTTCATGCCAAATCTTAAGGTCGTTGTTCATGTCCCACGCACCAAAGTTGGCTAATAAGTCAATAATCGATAACTAAACTTCAATTGTACTACTTCTTACTGGCCGATTACATCAACTTATAAGCTTCTTCTGTGTTCTACCTTATTGCTATTAGTGCCTCCACGTACCGCAGCACGGAACATAAGTTTGCAGACGATGAAGGTAACCGTTTCAGAGAGAAATGAAAAATTCCGTGTCTGTGTCTACTGCCTGCTCATATTGTTTAAAGCAGGTTGCTCTAAATGCCCAGTGGATCTGATTCCCTTGATACATTCTAAACAAACTCGGAATGGGAAAGACCGAGCTCTGCTTATACTTATAGTCTGGAAAGTTGATATATCTTAGACAGTAAAATATGACTGTAATAGATGTCCACTGAGTATTCCCATTTATACTGAAATTAGCTTTGAACAACAAATTATTAATTGGCCACCTAGTCATGACTCAATAGCTACTAAGATCTTTCACTGGTGAAGGAGGTGACGACGTTGTTATGTCCATTAGAGGCTTCTGTAGCTTGCTGAGAATGATGTAAAATAATTGTGCCATGTGATTTTCTATGGAGTTTCAGAGTATGTTCTATACTGGTGCAGGACATTCATTCCTGCTGTTCTCATTATAGGCAATCCTAGATTCTGAATCTCAAACACCAGAAGATTAGAAACAGCAATGCAACCTCTGTCTTCCTGGCTGTGCACTATTTCAAAGTCTCTTCTCATTGTGCAGTACTTGTAGATTATTGTAAATAGATTATCTGTAATATTTAGAACATCTCATTCTAAACTTTCTAAAGAATGGGTCTTTTCTGTTATGACCATGTCATAACGCCGAGGTCGGCGGTTTTCCCCGAGGTCGGCGTTTTCCCCCCGAGGTCGGCGTTTTTGTCCCGAGGTCGGATCGGCGTTTTGTTTCCCCAGGTCTAGGAAGCTATCGTTATATTGAAAATCGAAACTATTTTCATGTATATCGAACTATACTGATATGTGTTGTCATCTTGAAACATATATCTGACCACTAGATATCGTTATTTATCGAGTTAGCGATATATTTCGATATTTATTTATTTATTTCGTGAATCGTTTTCTTAGAGGTCAGATTTATTTTGAGACATCCATACATATCACATTATCGATTCATTTCGATATACCATTTTATTTCGAGGCCCAGTTTTGTATTGAGCAGTCGATGCTCTGCAAGGTTCGCAGGAGAGCTTCTGTAAAGTTTGGAAGGTAGGAGACGGATACTTGCAGAAGTAAAGCTGTGAGTACCGGGCGTGAGTCGTGATTCGGTAGCTCAGCTGGTAGAGCACTTGCCCGCGAAAGGCAAAGGTCCCGAGTTCGAGTCTCGGTCGGGCACACAGTTTTAATCTGCCAGGAAGTTTCATATCAGCGCACACTCCGCTGCAGAGTGAAAATCTCATTCTGGAAACATAAAATTTATCTTCCATTAACGTAAAATCTATTTTTCAGCGCACTGTAATAAGGACTCACTTCAGATGATTGGACAATTAAAGAGAACTCAAACTGTTATTTTAATAGTATTCGTAGGTCCAATGCAGCATTTACCGTGGACAGTCCCTGAGCCTAGACTGTCAGTTTTATCTAGGCAGCACTACTTTAAAAAAGCACTCCGTCTTCAGGCCACAAGTGGCCAATCAGTACCATCCTACCGCCACGTTATCCTCACTGAGGGTGGAGGAGGAGCTGGCTCTCCCACTCGTTGTGGTAGTTTCCTTTGACTGGAGCCGCTACTATTCGGTCGAGTAGTTCCTCAACTGGCATCGCAAGGCTGAGTGCAACCCGAAAAATGGCAACAGCACATCGCGGCCCAGATGGTCACCCATCCAAGTGCCGACCTCGCCCGATAGTGCTAAACTTCAGTAATCAGACGGGAACCGGTGTATCCACTGCGGCAAGGCCGTGGCCCCTACCACATTTACAAGATATTTTTGATCGTAGATCAGGTCCGATGGCTCGAAAGAATGGACGTTTACCATGTTATGCACATTTATATTTTCACTACGTCGACACAAATGGTCCAATTTCGACCATAGGTGATGGTAGCTATAATGATCGTGCCAAGCATTCCGTGTACATTAGTTGCACCCAAGTGTGTGGGCATCACAGCATTCGTGACATTTAAATTTGTTACTTCTTTGCTACTATATTCGCAATAAATTTCGCAGACAGTATCCGCATATGACGCTGAACGTACCTACAAAATTATATCATTGTACGACACATGTTTCAGGAGATACGTTATAAAAATTCAGGACAAGCCAGACGCTGCATTGTACGGGCGTGGACGCACAGCTGTAAATAAATGCCTGGTAAACGCCATGCTTTTCCGCTAGTCATCTATAAAGATAAAAAATCCCCAATATTGTCCACCAGCGTATTTTTCAAAAACCTTTATTTTGTCATCCATTATTTTCCTGTAAAAATCGAAAATACCGTGTACCATTGTGTTTTTAAAAATCGTCTCTTATTGTCATCTCTTTTTATGTATTTTAAGCCATCTATCGCTTGTGTAACCTGTGGCTACAAGTCCATTCCCTTTATGGGGGAATCGAAATAATACACAACGGAAAAAAGTGTGGGCCAATTTCTTCCTCATTTTTCGGAACTTCTGATAATAGTAAATCGTTGGCTTTTTGAGGGCGTGGTAGGTAGATACAAGAGATTAGTGTAAGATTAGAATTTGGGTCAAATATAGTGCCAGGAACTTCTGTTTCTATCTGGCTAGCTTCAGAGTACTTCACCGTCTACTATGTGATGCGTTTCAATGTGAATGGTGTGTTCTGTGCTAGGTCTACCCTTTACTGCACAATGCTGTTCCTTCGATGCTATTAAAACCAGGATGTTATCAAAACATATGCACAGTGGCAGACTGGAATCTGCAGAAATATTTCCAGTGGAGGGGAGTGCGGGAGGCGCGTCGGGGCTGGAGTGCATGATTCTGAAACTGGCACTGTGTGTACAAATCAGCTGGTCAGTGCAACAAGCTGCATGACCCTAACTCTATAAGCGCTACAACTGGTCAAAGCTAAGGTTTAGCAGTATTGTGGAGAAGTCTTATCTGGAAGAGTATGAGTATACTGTAACGAATAAAACCTCTTTACTCCAGATTCCAGGGAGGGTTGGGGGCTATGGGTGAAAGTGCCCCTTTGCCTCTTCTCCCCTCCCCACCTCCTCCCCTCCCCCTCGAGGACGCCAATGGCTGGCCCGTTCATTTTGAGAATATCAGAGCTGCAGTAACCTTCCTGAAAAACTGTTCTAGATGTCTAAATCTACATCCATACTAGGCACGCTACCTGACGGTCTGTGGCGGAGGGTACTCTATCGGTTCTCCCTTCTATTCCAGTCTCATATTGTACGTGGAAAGAAGGATTGTCGGTATGCTTCTGTGTGGGCTCTAATCTCTCTGATTTTATCCTCATGGTCTCTTCGCTAGATATACGTAGAAGGGAGAAATATACTGCTTGACTCTTCGGTGAAGGTATGTTCTCGAAACTTTATCAAAAGCCCGTACCGGGCTACTGAGCGTCTCTCCTGCAGAGTCTTCCACTGGAGTTTATCTGTCATCTCCGTAACGCTTTCGCGATTACTAAATGATCCTGTAGCGAAGCGCGCTGCTCTCCGTTGGATCTTCTCTCTCTCTTCTATCAACCCTATCTGTTACGGATCCCACACTGCTGAGCAGTATTCAAGCAGTGGGCGAACAAGCGTATTGTAACCCACTTCCTCTGTTGTCGGATTGCACTTGTCTACATTGAGATTCAATTGCCATTCCGTGCACCATGCGTCAATTGCGCGTCAATCTTACCACGCAGAACTCCAGTGGGAATGTCGGTTATCGCTGAAACAACTGGTTTTCGGCTCACTTTAACCTAATTGTTAAAGCCCGTCACTATTCCAGTGCTTGTAATAACCGATTTTCAGTCTTTTATTTACATTATTTCCTCTAGTAAACGTAGGAATCCTACAAAGATTTAAAAAATTTGACTTTCTCAGTTTCTTGATAAATGGAATCAACACGTAAAATTAAATACTTTTATGATGACCTGCAGCCGTCCAGAACGAAATTAGAATTATATTAATACGGTCAGCTGCTCTCGGGTGTCGATATACATCAACGGGGACAGGTGACAATGTGTGCCCCGTCTGGGACTAAAGCCCGGGATCTCTTGCTTACATGGCAGACGCTCTGTCCATCTGAGCCACCGAGGGCACAGACTGCAGGGACTATCTCGCACAGGCCTCCCGCGAGACTCACATAGTATGTGCACACACTACATTCGTAGTGTCCCACACCAACACACTCATTACTCGTGGAAGACATTCTTACCAAGTGCCGTAACAGTTCGGGGAATACGTGTGCATCTTCACAGAAGAAGGTCATGGCTGGTATTGCCAGAACCATATACGTATATGGATATGGTGTCTGTTCTTTCGGACATAATTTAAAATAAATAGTCAAATAAAACTTTGTCAGCTGTTCGCTGCTTCTCTCAAAATATGGCGAGTGCTTCCGTACTACAGAAAACTGCCAGTATTCTCCTACTGATTTTAGTTTTTAGAAGCTCTGCTCAAAAATTATATTGTAATCGGTTATCACAGCACTATGCGGGAGTTACGTATAGTCCTGCAATAAAGGGTGAATACTTCGGCTGGAGAACTCTTTTTCGTTTTAATTTCTCTGTTTTCAAGGGCTACAAGCAGATAACGGCATACTACGTAGACACAGGCAGCAGATCAGGCACTTTCTATTTCTATCCCGGAAATTTTAACTTTTTTCCTTGTATGATGTTTCAAGTCGACCAAATCAACCCATGTGCTTCACTCGTTACCGCATATCGTAAAATACTTCCAGACTTCCAGATGGTGCCATTCTGTGTTACAACTGACGTTCGACAACAGCGAGAAACTGCGTCCAGTCTCGCGCACTGCTTGTATAACAGGCACAATATTGTCTCGGCAATGCTGGACCAATCCATTTGTTGCTCGTTTCTGTCAGCAGTGTTATTAAAGTGGCATACATCACTTTTCCCATTTTTCTGTAATAACGCAGTATTTCAGAGCTATGGAAATCTTACGAATAAAAATTACTCGTCTTTTTTAAAAAAAGGTTTACTTGAAAACTAAAAATTTTACGGCGGCTGCTGTGGCTAATCGATATATCTGTTTTTACGTGGTTATCAGGAAAAAAAAAGATACTTGTTATAACCGAGAGCAAACAAATACCGAAAGACATGGGTAATTCAGAACTAAAATACCCATATCGTTTTAACCGATCGGTTTTTCTATCTCTGAAGTGCAGTGTCGCCATAGAAAAGTGTGTCGTTCCATCACTGTCCATAGCAACTTTGAGATATGTAAGTGTTTATGAGCAATATCGGCAAATAGAAACACGAAGAGGTAATAAGCATCTGAGCGATAGAATTTATTTCCCGATCAGAAAAGTCGAGTGACAGACAAGACTGAATCACTGTAATAGAAGTTATATGGAAAGCTGTGTAAAGGAAAATTTCCAGTTCTTTCGTGGATTCCAAAATTGAAGCAAATTCCGGGACATCAAGGTGACATAGTCTTATACGGATAGTATTCCATGACTAACGTAATTGGCCCACATACTATACTGGTATACGGATAATATTACACGACTAACGTAATTTACCTGAAATAATTTACAAACATCTTACTATAACATTCGCTACTACTCATTACGCTAATTCACCTTCAGCCATTAAGCGCAAGCGCAGATCTCAGTTATGATACGTGCGCCATCCAAAAATTTATCAAGGTAGTAACTCAACACAACTACAAATGATCATTGTGTGTAAAATAAATAGAACACTTCATAAGAAGAACATGACAGGTTTGAATCATTCCCACCGCAAAGGATGAAAAATTCAGGCTCGCACACAAGACCACTTGATAACTAACCAGAAATTCAGATTAGTTGTAGCTTTGGTGACAATCGCCATTTTTACATTTTCCCCGTAAACTAGATAATTATGAAACGTTAGCAACTACTCTAAAATATCTGCGGCAACGACCTTGCCCCTGAGGTTGCATTGGTTCACGTGAGATCACCGAAGTTAAGTGCGTTGTCGGACGTGGTCGGCACTTGAATGGGTGGTCATCCAGGCCGCCATGCGCTCTTGCCATTTTTCGGGGTGCACTCAGCCTCGTGGTGCCAATCGAGGAGCTACTCGACCGAATAGTAGCGGCTCCGGTCAAAGAAAACCGCCATAACGACGGGGAGAGCAGTGTGCTGACCCCACGCCCCTCCTGTTCGCATCCTCCACGGATGATGACGCAGCGGTCGGATGGTCCCGTCCCAGTAGGCCACTCGTGGACTGAAGACGGAGTGCTTACAAAGCAACTACTCTCCAGTGCATGGCCGTACTACTGAGACCTTGATGCCTGGCATCAACAACAGGTAGCAGCACACGAGGTTGGCTTACGCCTACTGCCGAATTTTGCGATCTGTCGTAAGCCTGCGTAAGCACGTGGGGCTTTCCGTCTTAAGTGCAAGCATATCCATTGCGTGTTCTGCCGCGCGACTTGAGTGGAATATTTCATTACTTCTGAAATTTTATAGAAATGTTTTTCGTTGTATATCCTCTCCATCGGTACTGAATTTACTGTAAAATTACTTGCTCACTTTTCGGAACTTCCGTTCATGGTAAATCGATGTTATTAGAAGCCGTGGTAGACACGAGTCTAGTGTGCTTCACCTTCAGCACCTTCTGTGTCAGTCTCGGTTCCTATGTCGCTGATTTCACAACTAGCAGTTCGTTGTCTACTGAGTATACTGTCTCTTGTACGACACTATCCCTCTTACACTGAAAGGGGGAGACACAGGAAATTATAGGATTTTTGAAACATGTAGCTATTAAGGTAATTTTGAAGCTAGGCATACGAAAATTTGTATCTGGTTTCTAGGTCAGAAATAAAGAAATATGTGTTCCATTATTACTGGGAATGAAGTGAAATAGCGGGTGAACATTTTATTTTGAGATAAATAATTATGGAATAACTATGAAAGTATTTTTAAGGCTACATCTACGAAAATTGGTATTTGACTTCAAGGTTACAAATAAGAAAGTACGTGTTTTAGTGTTTTTGGAAGTTCAACCCCTAAGGGGATGAAATAGAGTGAGCTGGTGCGTTTCTGGCGCCAGTTTCCATCGATCGTTGCTTCGATCTTTGAGTCGCGGTCCAGAGGACACTGCTCCCTAAGCGACTGTAGTAGTTCTCTGCACGGACCCACATCGGGCTTACCGCGCTTACACTGGACACAGTTGCCAACAAATCTCCTGACATCGCGATATAGGTTGGGCCAAAACATGTGTTCCCGAACTCGGTTCTAGGTCTTGTATAGCGCCAAATGACCCCCGACCACCGAATCGTGGATATATCATGCTAACTCGTTCCTGTGGAATAGAGACCTTCACTTCACCACGGTTGTCTCCCCCTTTACACAAGAGCCCCCCGCCCCCCCGAAGGCAACAGGGCAACAGCCAGTAACGACGTCGCCATCCGCCTACTGCTGCCTATTCGGTCCCCACCTGGGGTCCACAGCCTGTTTGCCGGCTGAGTCGCAGAAGAAACCGGGTGTCTCGGAGAGAAGGAAATTCGCTCCAAGATCCGGCTCCACGCGGCCCTTGCCTTCCCCAGACTCTCCCGCGAACATACGACTAAGAGCGTCGCCAATTCATTGTCTCTGCCCCTAATATGCGGAACCTGGAGATAAATCTTGTCATCTTAACTTCGGCATGACTTTTAGCGAACTTATTAATCAAAGTTTAAGGGCTGGCACTGGGCAAGTAACTGACGGAGGCTCATTTGTTTCAGTTCAGTTTTAATGCTCACCTTCTCTCCAGATAAGGTTGTGTAGTATATGTCTCAGAAAACTCTCTACCCTTGATGTGTGTTGTGTTAGAGATAATTGGCAGCGGTCGACGCTAGCATACTGGGAACAGAGCACCACGGCGGCAGAGAGATGTTTAAGGCCATGTCCTCTCCTTTACATATTCGGTTATGTTGTCACTTTCGCGTGATTCCATCGTTCCGGTGGAGAACTATAGCATCCAAAGTTCAATTGCATTGTCAAGTTGAGTATATTTCTATGTCACTCCCTGTCTCGTGGATCTCTCGTATTGATTTGAATCCTTGGTCTGCTCGCGTCTATCGCCAATTCACACGAAATATTGAAGCAACCTTATTTTAAGGGAATTGTCATATGGTCATGTTCTAGTTGTAATCATTCTAAGAATATTGTTGATTAATCAATTGAGTAAGTAAATTTGAAGGTCGGTTTGGTCAAAATTAAAGTACCTCCTTAATTGCTTTAATCATTTGTATATAGTTTTGTTATGGAAAGTTGGGTAGCCAAACGTTAAAAAATCTGTTTCTTAGGCTTAATCTGTTTCTCTGCTGATTGGAAGTAATGAGAGTTCTGCTGCGCATTCTATGCACATTTGTACTATTTAAGTAAAGCCTTTCCTAAGTATATTTACCTAGTCATATCCAAATTTGAAGTTTAACGGGTCTTGTTCCATGTAAAGAAATTTATTTATTATTTGTCCATCTGATCTGGCCTTATAAGGCAATCTATTGTATTTTTGTGATTGTGATTTTATAATGCTTTTGATTGTAATAAAATGTGTAGCAACTACAACGGATTACTATTGTGATTTTGGTGTGTCACTACCACAATCCCATTACATAGAGGATGAAATGTTTCATGAAATATTTAATTATGAAAGCATTTTTAAAGCTAAATATATTTAAACCTGAATTTGGCTTCTCGGTTGAAGTAAAAATAAAAAAAATTACATGTCTCACTGTTTTTGATACATTCAATTCATAAGGAGGGGGAATATAGGATGAAATGTTTTATGAAAATAATTCAGTGTGAAAGAATTTTTAAAGATAAATCTATGGAAATTCTGTTATTGAAATATACGTGTTTCACTGTTTTTGGAACTACAACCTCCAAGGAGATGCGATAGGGGCACATGTATCCACTCACTCATCGCCTTCCAGCCCAACCTGCAAAGTATACAGACTTGAAATTTGATGAAGGTGTAAATATTACGCTGAAAGCACCATTTAAGAAGAGATTTTTCGAAATTCCACTCCTAAGGGGGTGAAATATGGGTTGAAAAGTTTTTTTTAAAAAAAATATGTCCCTATGTCACTGTTGAAGCTAGAACTACAAAACTACGAAAATTGACATTTGGTTTCTCAGCCAGAAACAAAAAAAAAGGTTTTTATCATTTTCCGAAATTCTTTCATTGGGGGGGGGGGGATAGAATAAATAGTGAAGGTTTTTTGAAAATAAATCATTATTAAAGAACTACTAAAGCATTGTTAAAGTTACATCTATGAAAATAGGTAATTGACTTCTCAGTTGGATGTAAAAAGAATGTGTTTCGTTGCTTTTGGAAATTTAACTCATTAATAGAGTGAAATAGGGGATGAAAAGTTTTATGAAATATTTCACTATGAAAGCATTTTTAGAATTAAATGGATGAAGATTTGAATTTGGCTCCTTGGTTCTAAATAGAAGAATACATGTTTAATTGTTTTTGAAAACCTAACTCCTAAAGGGTGTGAGATGTTTCTCAAAATGGTTCATTATGAAAGCATTACTAAATATATCTGACAATTCGTATTCGGCTCCTCTGTTAGAATTTTTAAAAACTATGTGTTTCAGTGGTTTTGGAACTTCGATAGTAAGGGGATGAAAATTTTAATGAAATATTTATTGCTTTATATTAAAATATGTTAAATCGGCATCTATGAAAACCGGTATTTCACTTCTCAGTTATATAAAAGAAATATGTGTTGCGGAATGAAAGATTCTATGGAGATATCACCACAAGAATACAAACGGCTTGATTAACAAAAACCTTCGACTCCAGCTGTCGGCATTGTTTTTTGGTCATTCAGTAAAAGACCATGCTTCAATGGCGTTAAGTTTAGAAAGTGTTGCAGTTGATAAAAGACATAAAAAACGATTAAAGAAAAAAAATCTTTGAAGACCATAAACGGTCTACGCAAGTAAAGAAGCGGATGATAAGTTAGCTCTTTATGCAAATGAGTTGGTCACTTTAAGTTAAGAGACATGTCATGCACCAGGAACCAAATATTATAGTTGCTACGATTGGCTAACGGAAAAGTTTTGCAGAATCACGGGAAATCACTTCTGCAAGTGGCTGAGAATCTCGTAATGGATAAAAATTCTGTACTGAGAATTCCAAGGTGGGAGATGCAAATTCCTCGATTAGGAATTGTTAATCCACATGTGAAACCTGAGTACATAATCCCTGTGACATTTTATCAACGGTGTTCCATAGGGACAGGTTCTCATCCAAAAAGTTCGAAAATTCAATTTCTTTGTAGTTGCATTTTTTTTAAGGTGTACTTGTCCAGACTCTTGGAACGGAAAAGTTTTTTTTTTTAATCCGTGCTTTAAAAAAGTTTCTACAGCAATTGTTTGAAGCAGTGTCACGACTGCCATGAGCCGCGCGGGGTATCCGCCATGTCTCAAACGCCTTGTCACGGTTCGCGCGGCTCCCCCCGTTGGAGGTTCGAGTCCTCCCTTGGGCATCGTTGTGTGTGTTTGTTGTCCTTAGCATAAGTTAATGTAAGTAGTGTGTAAGCACGGGGACTGATGGTTCAAATGGCTCTGAACACTATGGGACTTAACAATTGAGGTCATCAGTCCTCTAGAACTTAGAACGACTTAAACCTAACTAACCTAAGGACATCACACACATCCATACTCGAGGCAGTATTTGAACCTGCGACCGTAGCGGTCGCACGGCTCCCGACTGAAGCGCCTAGAACCGCTCGGCCACATAGGCCGGTCTACCATGTATTCTAGAGAAGCTGCCCGGTCGTCAGTGGCGCCTGTTCTTTCGAGAACAGTTACTATCTTCATATATATGGTTAAACGTTACCCAGCCATTGACCTTCGTCTGTGCGAATGCGCACAGATTGCCCGAAATCTTACGGGAATCGTCACCTTAGTGTGGGCCAGTATTGAGTGGATGGGCAAACACCTATTACGTACATTACGTTTGCGGATTGTGGCCGGTTGGAAATGTGAGTCTCACGGGAAGCGTGTAAGGGATAAATGCCTGCAGTCGCGGTATTCATCTGTGTCCTCGGTGGCTCAAATGGATAGAGCGTCTGCCATGTAAGCAGGAGATCCCGGGTTCGAGTCCCGGTCGGGGCACACATTTTCAGCTGTCCCCATCGAAGTGTATCAACAACACCTGTCGGCAGCTGAGGGTTTCAATTAACTATCAATTGTGAAGGGGATTCGAAGAACCCTTTGCCAGGCACTTAAATGTGATTTGCAGAGTATCCATATAGATGTAGATCAAAGCTCGTCCCGTGACGCACGTCCACAAAATGATTCATACTGCAAACATACTCGCCGATAACACTGACGAATAACGAGTGCTGCATATCCAGGTTAGACAGATCGGCTTTTCCTGCCAAGAAGAACAGGGAGTTGCTATCTAGGAACAATTCCAGCCAGAGGAAGGGTTGAAAAGTGCTCCTTGGATTGCACACTAAACGTAAATAACGAAAATGCATTTTTGGTAAAAATTGGACAAAGCATAATCCTGTGCTCTCCGTATTGCATTAGCCGTTTTGAATATTGAAAATCTTACTGCAGATTCGTGTTCAGCGACATTAAAAATATACATGTAACCCTCAGTTCATGCAAATCGAAGTAATAATATAACTAAAAGGTTTCCCTAGACGTTGAACTTTTTTTTTTTTTTTTTTTTTTTTTTTTTTTTTTTTTTTTTTTTTTTTTTTTTTTTTTTTGGAGAAACAATTTTCTCAGAACGGCATGCAGCATTAACTAAAAATGGTTCAATCTCTTAACTTCTACCTCTGACCCAGAAAAGTAAACACTTTTCTTAGGAGCTTATACCTATAATATATGACACTGATTAATATTAAGTAATTTTTGTGAAGGCATAAGGAGTGAAACAAACCACCCAAAAAATCGAACTCAGAGTTCGAATTAGTACCGTATCGTTAAATTTACGGTTGTTTCATTGCGGTTAGGTATGCGCTCCCATAAATTTTATGTACCATCGACTGATGTTTTCCATTTTCAATTTCAGAGAAGTAATTTAGTATCAACTGATGTCATCCATTTTTGATTTCAGGTAACATCTGAGAGGCCACACTGCACGCAGTCCGCGTGATCAAATCATAATTGCGGGCGCCATTTTTTTTTACTGAAAATCTAAAATAAAGCTCATAGTATGATCACTCGTAACTCCCAAACAGATCCTTCAAGTGTATTTTCACTGTCTCAAAAAAAATATATAACATTTTTTGCTCATTTGAATGAGAACCTGGCCGTAACGCCGGAATATAGTCACGAGATTTTTTTCGGAGACGCTGTACGTTCGCGAGAAGAATTTCGTTCTGCGCGTGTCGATGGACGTTCTACAGATATTACTGTTTGTGTGTTTGTGTACTACTCAGTCGTGCCATTCGAGTGTACATCTTTGCATAGTTTTCCTTTGACGGTGTAAACAGTGTTCGGCTCAGTTGCTAACTGGCCAGTTGAGTGGTTCCGAAGTTGTCGGATGTGCGGTGCGTTCTGTCTGCTAGGATAACAACAGACTGGCGTGGTGCGATGGCAGAAGCAGACACTGAAGGAGCTAGCTGCTGGGACGCCAGCGAACAATTTATGCCAAGTAAGACGAAGAGAACTATTCTAAAATTACGAGCCGCCTCAATAGTGTTTATCATTAGTAAATCTTGTAGTTGAGACTGCCACCAATCTACAATAACTGACATTTTTGCCTAGAGAGAGATTAGCGAGAAATACAGGATATCCCCCACACACTGAAATTTTGGTTGTGATGACAGGCCTATGGGCAGTGTAGCCCGAGATCTAAGTTAGGTTGGAAGGGGGTAATTTGATTGAGAGATGTTTACGCCAACGATTATTAATGCCGAGTAAACGTTGTGTAAGCAGATTTCCCTGTAGCGTAGCCTAGTGTTTCCGTCCGCGCCATGTTTAACACACTTTCTCTGGCTGTGTACAAAAGTCGCACAACAGCGACGAAAACTACGTTTCTGGTGGGGGGACGGGAGAGTTCCCTATGTAACTTTCACTACAAATTTTAGTAACCGCCGAAACTAGCCGAATTAGAAGCGTAATTTTAACTATATTTCCGTTTGTGGGAAAATAGTGATTCTCCTCTTTCGGCAGCAACTATAATATGTAGGCGACTTATTAGTTTCTTTTTTTTAAAAAAAAAAAAAAAAACTCTGAATCATGATCTCAGTAGACGCAGTGCTTTTTACGTTGCTTGATCCGAGGTCGATAGTAAACAATGCAATGTATTGGTAAACTCTTTGAAGTGTGACGCGTGTTGCATAGACGGCGTCTGCAATGTTCGTAAGGCCAAGCTTGTATATATTCTGTGTCTGTTTAATTAAGGCGAGGAGGATAATGTTCAAGGAGCACTGCATTAGCAGTCTATGGAGAAATTGAGAATTTGGATCTGACAAACGGCATGCTCGGGCAGTTCGTGCTATTATGTTGACCACTGCGTAATTCGGACACAGTGATCATTGCCTCTCCCTAGTAACCAGGAGACTCGGGAGGTAATCCTGGTCTGGCACAAATTTTCAACAGTGCCTATTGTCAGATAATTTTATTAGTGGTCCGGTCTTAAACTGTGTTTTGTTCACGAAACGTCGTTTAGCTTTTTCATGGATAACAGCTTTGGAAAGCGTACAGTCTGTACAGGTTACATTGATAATCACACGTCGTTAGTCCAAGGCAACTACAGCTACATAGTTTTACCAAGAACTTCTTCGTAGGTAGTTTCCCTGTAGTGGTATTTTGTTTTAGTGTTTATAGACTGTAGGCTTGGATGAAATATGAAACACATATCCGAAGTTTCTGTTGATGCTGTAGATCCTGTTTTATCCGTGCTAGGGGCACAAACACTTCATCAAATACTGGAGGACACAATTTGCCTCGAGATTTAGCAATTTTTCGTAATATAGGCCTAGCTTCGATATATTTTTCTCTAATTGTTGTTTGGATTTAATCTTAAAACACACTAACTTTTCCACCAGTTATTCTATATGTGGTTTCATCCCTTTCGTAGCATAGAGTTCCTAAACGGTCGATAATATTAATAATTTCCTTTCTCACTTTGATTTTCTGTAGAATCTCCTGTTTGTGGTTATTGCTAACCTGTTTCACATTCTCACTTTTATTATTTTTATTTTTCTAGTTTTGTGACTGGAAGCCAAATTTTCTTTGAATTCAGTCTTTAATTCTGAAACAGTTTCAGTTAAAGGTCAAGTGAAGATGGCGATCTATTTGAGGAGAATGGTTAGGAGATCTTTTATATTAGACGTACACAGGTCATTGAGATCCTTATCTATATAAAATTACTTCGAGTTTGATGTAGCCCATTCTCTTGTCATGATGTCGGCTGTATCGTAGCGTATTGTCTCGATTAGGTTGGATATTTTGATTGAGAGTTGCAGAAGTCCACGAAAGTGATTACGAAGTCAAGACTATACTAACAGAACGATGTGTAGCGTAGACCAAAACGCTCTTTCTGTCCTTTTAAAATCTCTTTTAATTAAAAATAACTAAAGCTGCAAGATACAATTACAAAAACTGCTTTATGTAATACAGAAATCCCAGTCTATTGTTGTGTACGTACACTAATTTTTTGTCACCGAATATATATTTTTTACTCATTTGCTGGATTCCAGTTTCCCGCTTTTTGCGGCGAAAACCCTTTCCCTGCGAAGGGCCCAATAGCATGTCGGTTATATTCGCGACTTTATCGACGATCAGTAATTTCATATAGTCTATCCACCGGCGTCATTGTTAACATCGAATATAGATTTAAGTATTAGGAAGGCCAATATGAACCTAACGCATGGGTAGGTCTAATGATGAATAAAAAAAAAATTCGAATGCGGGTTAGCTACTACAAGCAGCACAGTGAACGCGTTATTATGGCCAAGATAGACATGAAGCCCACACCTACCATAATCTTAAAAGTAGTCCGCAGATGAGGAAGAAATTGATGAAATGTGTGATGAGATAAAAGAAATTATTCAGATAGTGAAGGGAGATGAAAATAGAATAGTGACAAGTGATTGGAATTTGATAGTAGAGAAATGAAGAAAAGGAAACGTAGTAGGTGAATATGGAATGGTGGTAAGAAATGAAAGAGGAAGCCGCCTGGTAGGTTTTTGCCCAGAGCATAACTTAATCATCGCTAACACTTGGTTCAAGAATCGTGAAAGAACGTTGTATACGTGGAAGAGACCTGGAGATACTGCAAGATTTTAGATAGATTATATAATGGTAAGAAACCAGGTATTAAATTGTAAGACATTTCCAGGGGCAAATGTGTACTCTGACCACAATCTATAGGTTATGAACTGTAGATTAAAACTGAAGAAACTGCAAAAATGTGGGAAATTAAGGAGATGGGACCTGGATAAACTGAAAGAACCAGAGGTTGTACAGAGTTTCAGGGAGAGCATAAGGGAACAATTGATAGGAATGGGGGAATGAAATACAGTAGAAGAAGAATGGGTAGCCTTGAGGGATGAAGTAGTGAAGGCAGCAGAGGATCAAGTAGGCAAAAAGCCGAGGGCTAGTAGGAATCCTTGGGTAACAGAAGAAATATTGAATTCAATTGATGAAAGGAGAAAATATAAAAATGCAGTAAATGAAGCAGGCGAAAAGGAATACAAACGTCTCAAAAATTAGATCGACATGAAG
Organism: Schistocerca gregaria; assembly: GCF_023897955.1. Taxonomy (NCBI): domain Eukaryota; kingdom Metazoa; phylum Arthropoda; class Insecta; order Orthoptera; family Acrididae; genus Schistocerca; species Schistocerca gregaria. The sequence goes on along the minus strand of NW_026062114.1, from coordinate 449,725 downwards.
TGCAAAGTGGCTAAGCAGGGATGGCTAGAGGACAAATGTAAGGATGTAGAGGCGAAAATCACCATGGGTAAGATAGACACCGCCTACAGGAAAATTAAAGTGACAGCATAGATCGAGGTGGTGGGATCACTCATGGGAAAATTCCTGCAGTAGTTGATGTTAGAGCTGTACCAGTCAGCTGATAGGTGTTCCTGCTTAAGGGAAGTCTCTCTAACAAAAGATCCACTTTTGACAAAGCTTAAGTATCCAAGTAATGAGAGAATTAGTATATTTCATCAAAATATACAAGATGTTAGAGATAAAGTTAGTGAACTGCTTATAGATGTTGACTCTGAAATTATTGGTATATTTGAGCACTTCTTAAATAAGGAGATAATTCAGAGGCTTCCTTTACCAGAATACAGGTTGGCTGGCAGCTTTTCTAGGAGCTCTTTTCGGTGTGGGGGAGTAGCCATGTATGTGAAAAGCAGCATCCCATTACAGTCAATTGATGTTTATAAGTACTGCACTGAAAAAGTGTTAGAATGTTGTGAAGGTATGGTTAAATTTAATGGAGCTAAACTTCTAATTGTTATTTATAGAGGCACAGACGCCAATTTCACAACATTTTTGCTAAAGCTAGAGGAGGTTTTTGGTACACTTTGTAGGAAATACAAAAAATTATTTATATGTGGTGATTTCAATATTAATTGTAAAGTGATTGTGCAAGTAAAAGGATGTTGGTAGATCTCCTTAATTCATATAATCATATGTAAACTGGTATGGAAAAGTGGTATGCAGATAGAATAGCTACGTCTCAGGATACAATTAAAACCATATGGTCAGTCGTAAACGAAGTGGCTGGTCTGTAGAGACAGGTCGACGATATAGAATCAGTGCGTAGTGGGAATGTTCGTGTTACTGATAAGTCGCATATATGTACAGTATTTAATAATCACTTTCTGAATGTACCAGGTGAACTAAATAGAAACCTAGCCCCAACAGGGAATCATATAGCGCTCTTAGAAAAAAGTGTTCCGAGACTGTTACCTGAAACGGTCCTCCATGATACTGACAAGAGGGAGATTGAGTTAATAATTAAATCACTAAAGACCAAGAACTCTCATGGATATGGCAGGCTATCTAGCAGAATACTGAAGTATTGTTCTGTGTATGTTGGCCCAGTACTTAGCCATATCTGTGACTTTTCCTTTAGCGGTGGTCGGTTTCCTGACCGATTAAAGTACTCTCTACTGAAGCCACTTTATAAAAAGGGAGACAAGGATAATGTTGACAACTTTAGACCTATTTCCATGCCATCGGAGTTCGCTAAAGTTATCGAGAAGGTTGTATATACAAGGTTACTGGAGCATTTAAATTCACATTATTTGCTGTCAAATGTACAGTTTGGTTTCAGAAATGGTTTAACAACTGAAAATGCTATATTCTCTTTTCTCTGTGAGGTTTTGGACGGATAAAATAAAAGGTTGCGAACGCTAGGTGTTTTCTTTGATTTAACGAAGGCTTTTGACTGTGTTGACCACAAAATATTACTGCACAAGTTGGACCATTATGGAGTAAGGGAGTAGCATACAATTGGTTCCCCTCTTACTTTAAGAACAGAAAGCAGAAGGTAATTCTCTGCGATATTGACAGTGGTAGTGATAATCATTCGCAATTGGGCTCTGTTAAGAGGGCATTCCCCCAAGGGTCGGTTCTGGGGCCACTGCTGTTTCTTACTTATATAAATGATATGCCCTCTAGTATTACAGGTGATTCAAAAATATTTCTGTTTGCTGATGACACCAGCTTGGCAGTGAAGGATCTTGTGTGTAATACTGAAACAGTATCAAATAATGTAGTTAATGGATTAAGTTCATGGCTTGTGGATAACAATTTGATGCTAAATCACAGTAAGACTCAGTTTTTGCAGTTTCTAATTCACAATTCAACAAGGACCGATATTTTGATCAGACAGAATGGGCATGTTATAAGCGAGACGAAACAGTTCAAGTTCCTAGGCGATCGGATATAAAGTAAGCCGTTGTGGAAAGCCCATGTCCAGGATCTTGTTCAGAAACTAAATGCTGCTTCAGTTACCATTAGAACAGTATCTGAAATTAGTGACAGTTCAACATGGAAAATAGTCTACTTCGCATATTTTCATACGCTTAGGTCGTATGGTATTATATTCTTTGGGTAATTCTTCTGATTCAAAAAGGGTATTTTTGGCTCAAAACGGGCTGTTCGAGCTATATGGGGTGTAAGTTCGAGAACCTCTTGTTGGCCCCTATTCAATAGTCTGGGAATTCTGACATTGCCCTGACAGCATATATTTTCTTTAATGTTGTTTATTGTTAGCAGTATTAGCGTATTCCCAACAGTTAGCAGCTTTCAATCAGTTAATGCTAGGCACAAATCGAATCTGTATGTGGAATGCACTTCCTTGACTCTTGTGAAGAAAGGAGTGCAGTATTCTGCTGGATCCATTGTCAATCAGCTACCACAAGAACTCAAAAATCTTAGCAGTAGCCCAAAATCTTTTAAGTCTAAACTGAAGAGTTTCCTCATGGCTCACTCCTTCTATTCTGTCGAGGAGCTCCTGGAAGAGCTAAAAAATTATGCAAATTTCAGTGTTACGTAGTTAATTTTCTTTATTTAAACTTACGACTTGTCGCCTTAATATGTTTTTATATTTCATTTTATCTGTTTCTACTATCGTGTTATAATTTCATGTATTGACTCGTTCTATGACCATGAAGATTTCTCCTTAATATGGTCCCACGGAACAATAAATAAATAAAAATAAAAGCTTTGGAGAAAAGAGATCCACTTGTATGCATATCAAGAGCTCAGATGGAAACCCTGTTATAAGCGAAGAAGGGAAAGCAGAAAGGTGGAAGGAGTATATAGAAGATCTATACAAGGGCAATGGGCTTGAAAACAGAATTTGGAAATGGAAGAGCATGTAGATGAAGATGAAATAAGAGATGATATACTGCGTGAAGAGTTTGGCAGAGCAGTGAAAGACCTACGCCGAAACAAGGCCCCGGGAGTATTCAACATCCCATTATAACTACTGACACCCGTGGGAGAGCCAGCCCTGACTAAACTCTACCATCTGATGAGCAAGATGTATGAGACAGGCGAAATACCGTCAGACTTCAAGAAGAATATAATAATTCCAATCTCTAAGAAAGCAGTTGTTGACAGATGTGAAAATTATCGAACTATTTGTTTAGTAAGTCACAGGCGCAAAATACTAAAGCCAATTCTTTACAGACGAATGGAGAAACTGGTAGAAGCCGACCTCGGGGTATACCAGTTTGGATTCCGTAGAAATACTGGAACACATGAGGCAATACTGACCCTACGTCCTCTCTTAAGAGCTAGATTAAGGAAAGGCACACCTACGTTTCTAGCGTTTGTAGACTTAGAGAAATCTTTTGACAATGTTGACTGGAAAACTCTTTCAAATACTGAAGTGGCAGTGGTAAAATGCAGTGAGTGAAAGGCCATTTACAATTTGTACACATACCAGATGGGAGTTGCAAGAGTCAGGGGGCATGAAAGGGAAGCAGTGGTTGGGAAGGTAGTGAGATGCGGTTCTAGTCAATCGCCGATGTTATTCAATCTGTTTATTGAGCAAGCAGTAAAGGAAAAAAAGATAAAAATCGAAGTAGGAATTAAAATCTATGGAGAAGAAATTAAAACCTTGAGGTTCGCTCATGACATAATTCTGTCAGAGACATCAAAGGACCTGGAAGAGCAGCTGAATGGAGTGGAGTGTCCTGAAAGAATGATATAAGATGATCATCAATAAAAGCAAAACGAGGATAATGGAATGTAGTCGAAACATGTTTGGTGATGCTGAAGGAATTAGATTAGGAACTGAGACACTTAAAGTAGTAAAGGAGTTTTGGTATTTGGGGAGCAAAATAACTGATGACGGTCGAAGTATAGAGGATATAAATTGTATACTGGCAATGGCAAGGAAAGTGTTTCTGAAGAAGAAAAACTTGTTAACATCGAGTAAAGCTTTACGTATCAGGAAGTGTGTTATCCGAGTATTTGTATGGAGTGTAGCCATGTATGGAAGTGAATCATGGACGATAAAGAGTTTGGATAAGAAGAGACTAGAGGCTTTAGAAATAAGGTGCTACAGAAGAATGCTGAAGATCAGATGGGTAGATCACTTAACTAATGACGAGGTATTAAATAGTATTGGGGAGAAGAGAACTTTGTGGCACAACTTGACTACAAGAAGGAATCGGTTGGTAGGACACGTTCTGTGGCATCAGCGGATCACCATTTTAGTATTGGAGGGCAACGCGGAGGGTAAAGGTCGAGGAGGGAGACCAGGAGATGAATACACTAGCAGATTCAGAAGGATGTAGGTTGCAGTGGGTATTGGGAGATGGCGCTTGCACATGATACAGGAGCATGGAGAGCTGCATCAAACCAGTCTCTGGACTGAAGACCACAACAACAACAACAATAAGAAGGCATCTGTCTCATGTGTACCCTTCAACAGAGATAGGACAGACAAGACGGTTAGATTAGACTATATGTAGTTTCTGTTGCAAATGATCCATAATGAGGAGATGCTCAGTGGGAAACTAATATGCTAATTTACCTTCCACAGATCGCAAGTGGACTGATCATCGACGTGAAATGAGGGATGAAAATTTAAACGTACTTCTGATCGTACTCGTATTATTTGACACCCTCCCCCCCCCCCCCCCCTCCTCACTCTCTCTCTCTCTCTCTCTCTCTCTCTCTCTCTCTCTCTCTCTCTCTCTTATTCTAACTCACTCACTCCTCACTCACTCTCAATCGCGCACGCCCTAGTTCTACTAAAAAATTCAATTCATTAATGGTGTCGGAGGAGATGGTTAAATAAATCCTTTAGGCTGCTCTTAAAATGAATTTTGACAGTAGTAAAACTTTTATGGCTGCTGACAAGTTATTGAAAATCCGTTTTCCTGAATGATCGAGACTTTATTGCACCAAAGTAATTAACTTCCAAATTTTTGTGGAGATTATTCATGTTTCTAGTAAGGAGTGCATGCAATGAGCTGTTGATTTGAAAATAATAATTTGACACAAAAGAAGCTCCTAAGTTTATGTAATACCCAGTAAGAAGCAGTACAAATCAAGTTTTAGTTAACGATTATTGACTTTTTAGCCGGCTGTGGTGCCTTGGACATGAGCTAGGACCTTAAGATTTTGCATGAAAGGAGGACAAGCAGCCGCGTTGCACGGGAGAATGTGAAAAGTGTTCATATGTAGTAAAAACCTGAGAAATCCGCCCGTTTTTGTCATTTGCTATCGAATCGACTTAATGCCAGATCGTCTCTTTGTCCTCTCTTCTCTATGAAACAGTTTCACTTATCGTCTGCAAAACCATGTTGCGTGCTGCGGTATGCGGAAACACTAAAAGTACCATAGTAGAACACAGAAGAAGTTTCTAAGTTGATGTAATAGACTGTAAGAAGCAGTACAATTCAAGTAATCAGAAACATTGAAATTAAGTAAGTCCAAATGTTCAGATTGGTTTTTTAGGTCCGATTTTCTCAACAACTTGGTGATCAAACCAATATATCAGTCCGGAACAAGGACAAAATATTTCCACACTTCTGGAACGAAGGCACAAACGTTTTGCCCAAAATAGTCATTTTTTGTTAACTTGCAAGTATATGTGAAGGAAGGAATTGGTGTGTAGTCTAGTCAAGTAACCACTCCAATTTTACCTGAATGCTAGAATGAGATACTGTTATACAGTAGCTTCCAAAATTCAGAAGGTTACTGAAGTGTATCTAAAAAAAAAAGAGGAACTATCCAATATTAAAAACTCTTGTGTCACGAATAATATATATAAAGCAATTGATTTAGTAACAGATGTTGATGAGAACTCAGAGCTTGTATGTATGAAACGTAAAAGGAGACCTCTGTAGGAAAAACAAATTAAGTTTTCGAAAAAACCAAGTGATTTTGTAAAGAAACGAAGACTTTCTCTTCTTATGATTCACTTCTGTTTTGACATTCGATGTACTAAGAGGAGGGTTGCCGAAATTCCTACGTCTTATTTTTTTTATGGAATAATAAGATTATCATTCATAAATATCGGTCTCTGCAGTTATTGTAGTGAACCTTTTAATACTACCGCACTGAACTACTTAAATGATTTTATACTTTTTAGGTAGATGTATCATGAAATTGTGGTCACGTTATTTGAAAGCAAGATGAACGACATACTTAAGCGGCACATTGCGATAAGCAATTATTCTCCATAGGTCGGACCTGAAGGCCTGTTTTCAGGAAGACCAGTAGATCATTGACAGCAGTGTCGTGCAGTCAACGAGCCTTAAAACAGCGGTTGACGATGGTGTTCAGTAACACCAGGATCTCATACATTGAAAGAATGTAACAGAGTTGGCATAGAGGGTAAATAATAGTAATGGTCCAGTAGATTACAAAGGTTAATTATATATATATATGCGCGTACAGATACTGCCACAGGAAGGACACGTTACAAATATGATGCCACGGTGGGGTTAAACTCATAATTATGCGCAGATTATTTCTTTTCATTTATTTGAATATTTCTCTCACTTTTAACTACCCATAAGGAAAGAAACGTTACAGTGGACGCTAGTGTGCCATCTTTCTTGCTGAAGTGGAATATCGCGTTTATTAAATTTCCTTGATAGCTTAACTGAAACTGTTTTCCCTATCCCAGCGAATTGCTGGAAAGTCCGCCCTGAGAGTTCTCTGTCGACTTGTAGATTGTGAGTCTGTCTAATATCCAGAAGTGATCCACGTCGATTGCTGGTACGGAGGGCGCTAGAGTAGATTACACGTGGTATCTGTCACACGATGTTACCCATTAACGCTCGTAACATTGAGTGCCGCACTTCGGGCTTGTGGCGTGAAGCTTTCTTTTCACCTTCGAGCGCTGGCGTCGCTACAGCTGTTGGACGTGTCTGGAGTGTGTTTGTAAATATGGCTTCAAAGTTAGTTTCGTCGAATTTTTAAAAATAAAGTAGCTTGGGCTATGGGTGGGAGGGGGGGGGGGGGGGCAAGGGGCATAATGCATGCTATCATTTGTGTCTTGATGGGAGGTGGAATATACTGCACTTGACTTCATGTCCACAATCACAGCTACAGCCATCCATCCCTACATCTGGAAACATACATGCAGCAAACCGGAATAGAGGATGTGGTCACACTCAAAAATTCTTTCTTAGCTTTCCTTTCTACTTTGTCTGTTTTTAGATTCTGGATGCGACAAATTAAAAAGCGCTTCATCTGTTTCGAACTTTGTATTAATTTTGCCGATGTGGTAACACTATTTAAAATTAAAAATTGTTCTTATAGTCCCCATAAAGTGTACTAAACGTTTATTTACCTTCACATATTCCACATTCATCGGTTTATAAATCGCTTGACACGTTTCTGAAATTATTTTGGTTGATTACAATGTGATATTAATGTGCCGTGTCATAAACCAGAGTAGCTCTCATGTATCAAGAAATCGCAGTGACACAGTTTATTCTTAGAAATGCTGTATGTCCAGAAGACATTCTGTTTTGTAACATGAGAATCCACTTTACTGAGCAAATACTGAAATAATCTCATCCATTCATAAGTAATTTATATGTTAAGACTTGAATTCCTCCTCTTGTAGCTCTCGTAACAAATTTTGCTGAATTCTTTTACTATCTTGACGTAATACCTAGGGCTTCATTCAAGTGTTTACTGTTTCTCTACCGCTTTTCTTCCAAATACACACACAATGCAATTGTGGTGTTTGCAAGAGTGTAAGAAAGAAAGCTGACGCAGTTTGTCTATCAAATTTTAGGGAAAATTTGTAAGAAGCTTTCAAACACAATAGTAAAATTCAAAACGGTGGTAAAGTGGCAGCGTTGTAAGGAACAACTTTTGTTCTTACTGTGCGTTATTTGGAATGGTTGACGGTTGATCGCGTAAGTGGGGACTAGGCGAAGAGGCATCAAAATTTTATTTCGAATGCTAAAAAGGACCAAGGTTCAATTTCACATGTTACAGCAACTGTTAAATACAATCAGCTAAGCACAGTAAGAATTGACCATGCTCTTTCACAAGCAGCACGATTGGAACATTGAAACACAACGAGAAGGTTACAGAAACAGAAGCGGAATAGATGCATTACGACTTTCTGCTTTTCAGCATGGCAAAAGTTGTCTCCGAACTCGTGAGGAATCTGAGGCATGAGTGAATAAAATTTTTAGAACTTCTGAAATTCTTCGCTGGATACGAACACTCACGAAAGATTATTTAGCATCATGGAGTACTTGAAGCCACTTTCTGACAATCATTTAACAACTTGTATTATGGATGATGTTAAAGAACAGATTTCAAGTGAAGTTAAAATAATCCTCTAGAGCAAGTTTCAAGTGAAATTAAGTCCTTTGTCAGTACAAGCCGACGAAATAACGGATGTCTGAAGTAAGCTATTAGTAATTTTTCGTTTTGCAAATAAGGAGAAATATGAGATGGATGTGGTTTTATGACTTAGCTAAAAACTGGTGTGCACAAGGCATAGCCACTGTTTAGCTGCAAGTGCTAAGCAGTTAGAATATTGATAAAAACAAACTAGTATCGCAAACATAAGACGGCTGTAGTGCAATAACACGGAAAAATTGTGTACATCCTATAGTGAAAGAGGCACACCCTCGTGCAGTCTGTATCCACTGCTGTGCACATCAGTTGGATCATCCTCTGTGCTTCTAAAAATTACGCAATTAAATTTTTTTATAGCAAACCAGTATTTCACGAATCTTAGCCGTTGCGGTAAAACAAGTTAACTTCAGGGGGAAGGGGAATTTAAATTATAAGGTCCTTGCGAAACAAGGTATTTTCATTCACACGCTGTTAAAACCATTTTTCTTCACTACACGGACATGAGCAGCATTGAATGTGAAATACAAGCAAGACTGGGATTATATTTCTTTACATCGACCAATTGGGCTAAATTGTATACTTGATCACCAGACTTCTCTTTTTCTACTGCAGGTGTACAAATAGATTTTCCAGCATACCAGTATCTTGTTCGACATTTTGCAAAGTAAATCTGTAAGCCTGAAATAGAAAGCTGCATTAAGGCTAGTGAGAGACTAATATGTATGAAACGCAAAGTGGAAGGTAAGAAAGAGCCTTACAATTTCAGGAGGAGTATTTGAACTAGTGTAACGAAACAGAAATATGTATTTAGAAATGGAGAAGGCTAGTATTAGAGGTAATCGACACAGTAATAGTAAACACGGAAACTAGATTCCAGGACTACCGTGCCCGCATCTCGTGGTCGTGCGGTAGCGTTCTCGCTTCCCACGCCCGGGTTCCCGGGTTCGATTCCCGGCGGGGTCAGGGATTTTCTCTGCCTCGTGATGGCTGGGTGTTGTGTGATGTCCTTAGGTTAGTTAGGTTTAAGTAGTTCTAAGTTCTAGGGGACTGATGACCATAGATGTTAAGTCCCATAGTGCTCAGAGCCATTTGAACCATTTGAACCAGGACTACCGTGAAACAATTTCCCTATACGTAATGTTGAAAAGCTACTTAAAATGTATCCTTTGACAATGAGAAACTGAAGAGATGAAACTTTATTTACAGCAGTGAGGATAAATGTCTGGAGCTTCATGACATCCTTCAGTCCATTGTAAACAATTGATTTAAAAAACGTGTTCTCCGGAGGAGTGAAATGACTGTCGTTGCTTCTTGCAATTCCACGATCCACCGTGTCTTGCAAAACAAGCGTGAGTACGTTGAAACGCGTTAAAGCCTACTTCCACAACACAATGACAAATGACACTGTCAAGCATCACTGTGTTGGCTGTAGAGAAGAGAACTCCGAAATCAAATCGACAGGATTTCATATCTCTCGTCACCGGTCTACGCCCAGGAAAAAGGGCTGCAGGATAGAACCTTATAAAAAGGTGTGAGGGTGTATTAATAAGTATTATATCCTGATGAATGTATAGCTGTTAAATACTTTTTGCATTTGTTTATAACAATTGCTGTAGTAATTTGTCTTACGAAGTATGTAAGTTACTTTCGCATTGTTTATTGGAATTGATGACGTTTATGTCAACGTCTTTTATTTTGCTTAACCGTGCTGTACTTCTTCAGTCATGTATAAATCGCTTTGCAGGGAAATGAATCATTTTAGTCAATTGTGGGGATACAACAGCCCTGAATTTGAGGTGCGCTCAAACCCTACCATTGGCTAGAAATCGTAATGTAGCGAGATGTTTCTCCTCGGAGCTTACAACCTATGATGAATTCATTTTTGGTTAAAAACGGTTTGATGCTCAGCAGTTCTTAAATAATTACGAATATCATTAGCTACCGTCTAAGTAACAACGTAGTTAAATTTCATTCCTGCAATTAGTCGCATCTTTGCCTTGGCTATGAGTAACAAGGCCAGAAAATCCTAGATAAATGCTGGCAAACTCCAGTTTCTGTTCCTTTGTAAAACCAACCGGAATCGCGTAGATATTTATCATACGAGCAAATCACATGAGGCACCGTGATTGCGTTGTGCAAGCGGTTACGAAATTGGTCCGTTGGTCGGTCGGCCGACAGATATAATAGTGCGTGTGGAGGGGCCTTAGCAGAACGATTTTCAGTGCAGCCCAGTCCCGTTCGCGCCATATTTACACACCTTTTGTCGTAGTTAGCAGACTAAGCATAAAAACCAAAACTTCGAGGTAAATGGAGACCCCCCCCCCCCCCACTACAGGTCCAGGGGTTGGAATAGACCCGAGGTATTTCCGCCTGTCGTAGGAGGCGACTAAAAGGAGTCTCACGTTTTGGCCTATATGTGGTGGTCCCCTCTATGAATTGGCCTTAATTTTTCAATATTTTCCCGAAGAGCGAGCCAATTTAGGAAGGACGCCTTACATGGAGTATAGCATTCATGTGCTCAGACTTACCGCATCCTTTGTCGACGTGGATCTGCACTTCTGCTCATTCTCCTACTGTTGGGCGAGGCCACCCTCCTGGATGCGTATTTTTCCATAAACGGTGCAGTATCGTTTTCTATACCGACGATTATAATGGACTTGTTCGCTTGGTTGCACCTGACATCTAGCACGGTAGCTTGCCCATTGTAGTGGGGCCGCTATGTACCCTGTCAGTTGTAGCCCTCTGACCACACCCCCTGATGCCTGTGCCATTAACTCCCCATGTATGCCCAGTCACGGTATTTACTCGCTTATGACAAGCTGGGGATGTTTCTGTAACCACAAGAGCTTACATATGGTCGAGGGTATCATATTTCACAGGGACCTTATTTTGCAGTCTGACGATGAGCTGCGCGCAAATTTGGAGCGGCGCGGTGTTCATTTCGTCCAGCGTGTCCACTGGGGTCCGAGGTATAATCAGGTTGCCACCGCTGCTTTCGTCTTGGCCTTCGAGGGTGATACATTGACAGAGAAGGTCAACGTGACGGTCTAATACTGTGTTGTAAAGCCCAATGTTCCTCACACGATGCGGTGCGTTAAGAGCTGCAAGTTTGGACATATACAGCTGTACATCCAGCGTCACATGTCAAAATTCTGGATGCCCTTCACATCCCAATACTACATGTGCCCCGCCTCCAATCTGTCAAACTGTGGAGAGCACCATTCGCCTTGCTCACTACACTGCAGGATTCTCCAGAAAGAAAGGAAAATCATGGACTAAAACACACTGGACAGAATGACCTACACTGGGGCTAAGAGAAAATTTGAATGCCTGCATCCTGTGCCTGTGACATTGTACCACGACTGTTGTAACATCGGCGTAATACGATCAGCTCTGCCAATCATAGCCACCTCTCAGAGCCGAAAGATGTTCCTTGATGGTGGAGGGCATTTCCCTCCCTATTGCTCCTGCACCACCTACTTTGGAAGCAACACTCCTCCAACCATCGGGGACATATGCTTCTCCATCTTGGAAGGGAACAGAAGTCTTCCTCGCTTCTCTCGCTAGGAAAGGGTCCCCTTCCCAGGTTTCTCCTAGTGGGAAATTTGACACCTGCCAGTGACTGAAGAGCCCAAAAGCAGCTTGTCGAAGGGCTTCACGCTCATTCTCAGTCCTGGAGACTGAATCAGTGAAGTTCTCCCAGCCAGGGAAACCCAAGGTGCAGTGAGAGAAATCCAAAAATAAAACCACTAGGACCAAGCTGTGTGTGTGTGTGTGTGTGTGTGTGTGTGTGTGTGTGTGTGTGTGTGTGTGTGTGTGTGTGTGTGTGTGTGTGTGTGTGGGTGGGTGGGTGGGTGGGTGTGGGAGGGTCTGGCGGGATATAGGTCCTCAGTAAATGCATAAATCACCATCCCATGCACACACACACACACACACACACACACACACACACACACACACACACACACACACACACACACACACACACAGACAGACATGACGGTTATAGACTGCTCAGAGTCACATGCTGCCGCCGGCTTATTGCCTGAGGCATAAACCACTTCATTGAATGTTCCATGCTTTCACAGTGTCACGATGACGTCATTCATTATTCCACCACCTGGATGAGCTATGGCAACAGTTGGGCTTTACACCTGCTATCTGTATTGCCCTCCAGGAAAGCTGGTTTTTGACAATGCGGACCCTCTGCCCTCCATGGCTAAACAGATATTACAGTAACTGTAGCGGCTATAATAGGGTGTCAGGTGGAGTTTTCGTTTATGTCCTAAACTGTCTGTAGTGAACCTGTGCCCCTTCAAGTCCCCCTTGAAGCTGTGGCTATCAGAATAAGGACGATGGAGGATCTTACTGTGCAATATATACCTTCCTCCAGATGGTGTCGAACCCCTAGATGTATTAGCTGCACTGATTGGTAAAATCTCCGAAAAGTGGGAAAGGTTTAGGGAGTTAATCAACCATAACCCCTTGTGGGTTGTCACTGTGCTTATTTGCCAAGACAGAGATGTCGAATCTTTGTCTCGGTTCGACCTCCGCCTCTTAAATACTGGGACTGCTACACATTTCAGTGTGGCTCGTGGTAGTTACTCAGCCATCGATTTGTCACTTCAAACCCCAAGACTTCCCCCATCAACCCACTGGAGAACCCGTGACGACCTGTGTGGTAGTGACCACTTCCCCATCTTTCTGTCACTGCCCCAGTATCATGCTCATGGACGGCTGCCCAGATTGGCTTTAAACAAGGAGGAATGGGAATCTTTCACCTCTGCTGTCACCGTTTAATTTCCCCCACACAGTTACATTTAAGTGATGGTTGAGCAAGTAACTACAGCAATTGTTTCTGCAGTAGAAAACTCAATCCCTCGTTCTTCATGGTGCTCAAGGCGTAAGGCAGTCCCTTGGTGGTCGCCGGAAGATGCTGAAGTAATTAAGGAGCGCCGGAGATCCCTACAGTGGCATAAGCAGCACCCTGCCATGGAGCACCTCATACAGTAGCCTTTAAATAGCTCTGTGCCCGCGTTCGGCAACTTATCAAACGACGGAAGCAGGAAAGTTGGATGAGATACATCTCGACCATTAGACGCCATACGTCACCTTCCCACGTCTGGGCAAAGATCAATCATCTTTTTGGGTACCAGACCTTAACAAGTGTTACTGGTGTTAGCGTAAATGGCGTGTTATCTACAGACACAAACGCGATTGCCGAGCACTCTGCCGAGCACTCTGCCGAGCACTCTGCCCTGGAAAATTACCCCCAGCCTTTCACACACTATAAATGCGGCGTTATAGGGTTCACTGTGGCGTGTATTGACTGAGGTGATGTTCTCGTCCAGCCGCAGTTAAAGTGGGAGGTCCTCAGTGCAATTGCATATTGCCCTGACAGAGCTCCTGGACATGATCGGATCCACAGCCAGATACTTAAATGTCTCTCATCTGACTACAAGCGATATCATCTCGTCATGTTCAACCGGATCTCGAGCAGTGGCGTCTTTCCATTGCAATTGCAAGGAACAACATCATTCCGGTGCTCACACCCGGTAAAAACTCGCTTGACATGGTTAGCTGTCGGCCCATTAGCCTCACCAACGTTCTTCATAAGCTGCTGGAATGTATGGTATGTGGGCGGTTTTGTTGGGTCCCTTTAGTCACATGGCCTACTGGCTCCATGTCGGGGTGGTTTCTGCCAGGGTCGCTCTACCACTGCTAATCTTGTGTCCCTAGAGTTTACCATCCAAACGGCCTTCTCCAGACGCCAACGCCTGATTGCTGTCTCCATTGATTTACGAAAACCATATGACACGACCTGGCGATATCACATCCTTGTCACATTGTATGAGTAGTGTCTCTGGGGCCACTCTGGATGTTCATCGGAAACGTCTTGTCACTCCATGTCCGAGTTGGTGCCTTCCATAGTACGACCCATATCCAGGAGAATGGAGTTCCACAGTGCTCTGTATTGAGTGTCTCTATTTTTAGTGTCTCTATTTTTAGTGGCCTTTAACGATCTAGGAGCAGCTGTTTGTTGGACTCTCCATCTCACCTTCCCTGAATGCAGACGACTTCTGCATTTAGTACTGCTGCTCCAGTACTGGTGTTGCTGAGCATCACCTACAGGGAGCCATCCTCAAGGTGCAGGCATGGGCTATAGCCCACAGCCTCCAGTTTCCAGACGCAAAGTCGTGTGTCATACACTTCTGTCGGCGTCGTACCATTCATCTGGACCCAGAACTTTACCTTCATGACGATCCACTCACTGTAGTGGAGACACACACATTCTTAGGACTGGTTTTCGTTGCTCGATTGACTTGGCTTCCTCATCTTCGTCAGCTTAAGCAGAAGTGCTGGCAGCACCTCAATGCCCGCCGACGCCTGAGCAACACGAACTGGGGTGCAGATAGATCTACGCTGCTGTGGCTCTACAGAGCCCTTGTCCAATCACGAATTGACTATGGGAGTGTGATTTAGGGTTCGGCAGTGCCCTCAGCGCTGAATTTACTCGACCCTGTGCACCACTGTGGGGTTCGATTAGCGACAGGATGAGTCCGGTGACCAGTGTACTGGTGAAGGCTGGGATCCCTCCATTATAAATTAGACGTGCAAAATTGCTCGCCAGTTACATTGCACACATTTGTAGTTCTCCTGAGTATACAAATTACCCTCTCCTTTTCCCTGCCCACGGCATTCCAGCCCCCACAACAGCAACCCAGATCGGGGGGTTAATGATTACGGTTTGCATTCGATTGCTTCTGTCTGGAGTCCTTGCCTGTTCTACCTCTCCTCGAGGTCCATTCACGTACATCTCCATGTTGTAAGCCTCAGCCACAGCTTTGTCTAAACCTTTCACGTGGCCCTAACGACTCCATTAACCTTGCGGCTCTCCACTGTCACTTCATCTCTATTCTTGACACGTACTGAGGCGACAAATTGGTTTACTCTGATGGCTCGATGGCTGATGCTCTCGTCAGCGTCGCGTATGTCCATGGAGGACATAATGAACAGCATTCCTTCCCGATGGCTGCAGTTCTTCCATGGCGGAGCTGTTGGCTGTATCTTGAGCTTTTGAGCAGATGTGTTCATGCTCTGGGGAGTCGTTTCTGTGTGCCAACTCCTTGAGCAGCCTACAAGGTATCGACCAGTGCTCTCCTCGTCATCCGTTGGTAGCGATCATCTAGGAGTTCATCTACGCCCTGGAACGGTTCGGTCGTTCATTGGTGTTTCTCTGGACCCCTGGTGACTTCGGAATCCCAGGCATCAAACTTGCTGAGAGATTGGCCAACAGGCTACGTGGAAACCACTCATGGAGATCGGCTTCTCCGCAACTGACAAGCTTGCTGTACTACGCTGCAAGGTTTTGCGGCTTGGGAGACGAAAAGGCTTAACCTCAGCATGCACAACAAACTGCGTGCCACTAAGGAGACTTCGAATGTGTGGCAACCCTCCATGTGGGCCTCTCGTATGGACTCTGCGGTTCTCTGCCAGCTCCGCATTGGCCACGCTTGTGTGACACATGGCTGCCTCCTGCACCGTGATTACCCACCTCAGTCAGTTTCGGTGTGGCGCCCGGCTGACGGTGGCCCATATCTTCGTGAGCTGTCCTCCTTTGGCTGCCCTGTGACGGACTCTTCAGCTACCGGACTAGTTGTGACTTCGTAGGCTTTCCCGGCGTAATAAGTCTTGAAAATCTCTTCGGGTTTGCTGCCGGACTAGTTGCCATTAATTTCAACTGAAAAAGCCTCATTGGCTAATTTAGGTTTAAGTTTTATTCGTGAGGGTGGGTTTTATCATTCTTTATAAGTTTCAGCTCTAAAGCTTGTGTGGTGGATGTTTTCATGTGTCGCAGAGTGGCTAGCTTTTTCCTTTTTGTTCTCGTGGTGGGTCAGCCACGATCATCTGCTCATGTTTTTATCTGTTCTATCTTGTTTCTTGCTCCTCTGTGGCTTTCTTTTCCTGTTTTGTCCATGGTAGTGTTGATTGTCCTGTTCTTCTCCTGGTTCCTCCATTCTCCTGTTACCGTGCTGTACATCTCTTTTATTTCCCTTGTGTAATAATTTTGTTGGGAACGAGAGACCGATGACCTCACAGTTTGGTCCCTTCCCCCCTCTTTCAAACCAACCAACCTAAATGGAGGAAACCTGTAGTAAGTGGTTGACAAGAATGAATATTTTTAGACCATTTGGATGTGTATTACGCTCTCGTATTATACACAAGCAACGGAAAATTTTATCCATATGTTACGCAAGTTTCATCGGAGTTCCTCGTCCGTGTAAAATCTGCAAATGTAGCACAGCATAGAGGTTAAATGAAAAGAACCGAAAATTTTTTAGCGTTTAGTGTTTCTGAAGTGTTTGCAGTAAGAGCTGATAGCGGAAAATGAAAGTATGACGTTGTTACGTAGGATTACATTGCTTTATTGTTAAAAACCATTTCATTGCTTGTAGTTTAGATAGTGAATTTGTGTTCACATTGCCATCGAGGGCTTAGGTGTAGGCTAATTGCTCTCGTGCCGTCGAAATCAAACGAGACGCCTTTACAATATTAAAGGCTCAATAACTCGCGTTGAATATTTGTAGAGTTCAACTCATACTTAGTTGACACATATATCGTTCGGAGCTAGGTGGCCTCTCTTTACAGGTTGAAAGAATTCTCTTGCTTAACGTAAATTTCATTCCCGGAATATTTCCGAAATCCTCATTTTCAGGATGTTACCTTTAAACTTCCGTGCAAGCGCGCAGCCAGTGGTATCGGGTTTTCTGTATGAATCGTTGACTTCACTGCTGCGTATTCCTTTGCTATTGTAATTTTGCAGAAGAAATTTTGTAACGCAGATGAAGTGACGTCTTTGATTTCACATTACGTGTATTAACGAAGCGCAAGTCAACAGTGTGGAAACATTTAGACGTAGAAATGTAATCGTAATTTGATGATAAATTAACCATTTTAGTCTGTTGTACTAAACTGATAATGAATTAGTGTTTTTCAAAGTAGAGAACAGCCAGAAAATATTATGTATGTTACAGAAGTTATTCCGAAGTACCGGTCGGTGCGCATTATTCTGCCGTTTTGGGAAAGGTGAAGTGTGCGCGGTGACAGTTGCTCGCCTGTGACATCCGCCTCTCGTGCTAAGACACGTTTCCTTGGGTGCAGAAACGTGTTGCAGCGTGCTGCGGAATACGGTTGCGTCATTCTGTGTGATGCTGGCTGCGTGGTCCTGCGTGAAACGTCTACCAAGGTGCGGGGAAAAAAAAAGAAAAAAAGTGGCGGCGCGTGTTGCTCTCACTGTCCTTTGGAGAACGTCCACCTACCTCTATAGTCTTCAGGTTTTCTGCACACTCACTGTGTGTTGGTAGATACTGGATTAGCCAACAGAAATAGCGTTGGCGAAAATTCGGCTAAGTGCCCACCACGAAAAAGCCACAACTCCAGTCCATGGGCAGAAACCGAAAGTTAAACTACCGAGCGTTCGGGTTTCTTGCATGTCTCGTTCGGGAGAGTCTAAAATTTCTTTCTAGTTGTTTTGTCTCCATAACACTGAAAATATCGGGTCGGAATAAATATCTTGGGCTGCTTTCAGGTGTGAACTTTTAACGGAAAATCAGCGATATGGCGTAAATAAAGTCCGGATATTAAATACGGGCTTGATGGCAGTTTTCTGAGTCCGAAAAAGTCGCTGACCCACGACTACTTGAGTCAATACATTGTGTTCAGTAGGCGTCTTATAGAGAAGTGGTCAACATAATGTGTAGCAATCTGCAAGAAACATGCCAAGCGGAATTCATGTTGAAAGGTTCGCACACGAATATCTCCTACATCAAGCCACTCACAAACCTCGAACTTCCACAAAATACTCAGCACTGCAGTCGCTTTTCGTCAGCAATGAGAGAACCGATCAACTGCGCGAATTTAATAATTTTCAACTACAAATTTGATTCTTGAGATTTAACAAACGTTAACCGGAATACGGCTCCAAGGCGACTATATCGTCTCCTAGATCTAAGGCGCAAAGCCTAATCAAAGGCGCGGCGAATACTGAATTCCTATTGGCGACGCAATCATTACAAGATGACAACTAGTAATAATTTGCTACGTTATAGTGGTATTTATAATTAGACGACTGTGCATGATAGCGATACGACAACTACTCTCTAACACCTTTTCTTAATTCATTTAAAATATGGTATGGAAATGCAGAAGCATTTAAGCTTTTAGGAGGAGTTGGTTTTTCTCGATACTCGCCGTTTACCACGTCTCGTCTCCTAACCTGTGTCGTACGACATACTTGTATACTCAGCTTCAGTGGTACACGTCGATAACGTGAGGAAACATTTTGGCTAATAGCCAGTAACACTGAAGTACAAATTAATATAACATGACGAGGAATTTTAGGAAGCCAACATTCGAGATGTAGAGGTGGTGAAACTTTTACCTTTATACTTTTTGTGAGGGGGAGGTGCGGCGGTGAAGGAAGTAACAGTTTCGGAAAAGAATTAATTTGTTTTTGCAATCCGTTGGAGGTCGGTGGGTGCCACAGTTTACCCTTTACTGGCGCGACACGAGTTTCAGTGGGCTGTGATCAACAGTTTGCTTCTACACGCACGACAGCAGTAGCGGAAGCAGCTAAAGCAAAACATGCAGCTCTGTGATCGAGTGGAAAACCTGTTCGTTTTGGCAGTCAGAAAGTACATCGAAATTATGGAAGAGGAATACTCAATATTACCGGAAAGGGTATTCACAAGTGTTATGCAGCCAATGTTCATAAAACGCGAAGGACGGGGCATAACATTTCAGTAACAAAATTGCTCGACGATGCGGAGAGACAAAAGGTCCCACAACTTCACAACACAGACTTAGGTCGCTTTGAGTCGGTATCTACGGCAACAACGGTGTAAGACAGTGACAAATTCGAAAGATAAGGAAACCAGTTTAGAGAGCAAGAACAGCGTATCATCGGTCTCTGGGAATCGAACGAAATGAAATTCACTTACG
Organism: Schistocerca gregaria; assembly: GCF_023897955.1. Classification (NCBI taxonomy): domain Eukaryota; kingdom Metazoa; phylum Arthropoda; class Insecta; order Orthoptera; family Acrididae; genus Schistocerca; species Schistocerca gregaria. Next base: position 430,300 of record NW_026062114.1, on the reverse strand, counting down.
TAGAGAACAGAAGGCGGAATGCTGATATTAGAAGGCAACAGCGGAAAAATACTGAAATTCGGACATCGTTCTAAGACTATTCGTTGTAACAAGGAACATGAACTTCCATCCTCCCTGTTAACAATTCTGGAACAAATGGAGAATCTGTTTTGTGTCGCAATACTTGGGTACCTTTGCTTGATAATGAACTCAGGCACTCGTGGAGAGCTGAACAAGTGCTACAAACTCTTCATAACAGTAAGTTATTTGTGAACATCGTCACCGATAAGAACAGGATGCGTTACACGACAGAGCGAACACACTTTGCCGAAGAGGTTATCAGAATAGTGTGTACAGCAGTCACGATTTGGAACAGACCGTTACAGGATCCGGGATCGATGCGGTGAAGTTTTCCAATCTTTCGTGGCCCTGCTGTGAGAAAATAGGCGCATCTCGCACGTAGACCCACATACGAACTACCTGGATCGCCCGTTTGGTGCCCTGAAGAGTTGGTTTGCCAACTGAAACTCTAGTTCGTAAGTGAGTAAGTGGACAGATGTGAGCTCTGTTGACACTGTGCTGTTGGCTTTTGTGTCACTGGGGGTTTGAGTCACTGGGTCGACAGATTGACCATATTTCGTACTGACAGGATACCAAAATTCCCTTCTCGCGGGAGAGGGTCTGTGCAGCGATAGCAGCAACGAAGAGGAATCACGTAGACATGGCAACGAGCGCGTGGAAGTGCTAAGAGGCTAGAGGGAAGAGTGCCTTCAGTATGGAAAAAGATAATTTTACCAAATGGCAGAAAATGGGTCAGCAATATGGGAAGCTCGGTGGCCTGTATGCCAGCTAAAGACTTCGTGCAGTAAGACATTCCTGTAAGGCTGCGGTCACGTCGACGACGGTATCTGTGCATTTTACATCGACCGAAGATCTTTCCAAACCAGTAAGTCGCTACGTGCGCGGTCACAGGGTAGCCGATGTTACCGCCCGATCGTGCACATTTCGGATAATTGCTGAAATTCATATGTTTTTATTGGCATATCGGCCGACATTATACGAAGCAGACTGCAAGAAACAGATCGGTAAAAGGCGTTTGTGCCATTTTGTGAATGAAAAGTCATCGGGATATATTTTGGTATCAATAGATTGAAATCTCAGCTTTGTCGGAAACCACCCGTAGGATAAATCATTATCGGGAATTGTATGTGTAACTTTACTTTTTAACGTCAAAGAATCTGTTAGAGAGGGATGCTGCATCTCACGGTTAGTTGCTTTAGTGGATATATCTTGGGCTGTGATAAGTGGACAAAAGTTGCATAGCTATTATTATTACTGCTACCAACTGGGGCTATGTCGGTAGTGTGATGGTTGCATGAAGGGGTTTCAGATGTGTGTGTTTCTTCATTTTTCAGTCTGTAGGTGAGCACAACATCAAATAAATTCGGCAACACATTAACTGTAATCTTGCTGTTAAAGATTACCACGAATCATCGAGAATATATTGTACCGAAGACTCGTACGTGACTCACTTTCGGATAACGGAAGATGATTTTCAACACCAGCAGAGGTGTGATTAGGGTGTAATAAAATCCGACAATCTGAGGGTGCAGTTCTGGCTAACGTAAAACGGGAAATTACACGACTGTATTTGCCATCTGGCGTTTACATCTTTCCAATACTGAGACCTATACGACGTTCTGACAAGTTCTTGTCACGTGTTGCATGCTATTCAGGCTACAATGCCCTGAAGATTAAAAAGCTACTTATTTCACTCCTGCGACCCACTTAAAGTACGACTAAGGATTGCATTTCTTCCATACCGAATTTTGGAGCTACGCTTCGTTCAACCCCAGCGGGTTTGGGGTCAGAATAGGCCCAAGGTATTCCTGCCTGTCGTAAGAGGAGACTAAAAGGAGTCCCTCCCCCTCAAGGGGGTAGTTTGCGACTGTGTCCGGAGACGAACGGTTCAGCGACTTACATTTGATGTCATTTTTGTTTTTGGATTATTCTGGTATCTTCCTCCCTTTCTTTGTTTTTCTTTCATTTCTTTTTCCTTCCATTCCTTTTCATTCCTTTGTTTTCCTTCCTTTGTTTTTCCTTCCTTTGTCCTTCTCCCTCCATCACTGTATTCCTTCCTTTTTTCCTTGCATTCTCCTCCTCCTCCTCCTCCTCCTCCTATTTCTCGCCTTCTCCTCCTTCTCCTCCTCATCATCACCTTCTCCTCCTCCTCCTCCTCCTCCTCCTCCTCCTCTTCCTCGACTTGCCCTTCCCTTCCTCGACTTCTTCTCCTCCTCCTCTTCCTCATCCTCGACTTCTCCTCCCTCCCTGCCTCCTCCTTACCTTTTTGTCCGCCCTATTGTCTCCAGCTCAGCGTTTAAAACAGTCTGTCCTTTCTCTCCCTCTCTCCCTTTTTTTCTATTCTTCTTTCCTCCCTGTGCGTGCCTGAAGGCCGACCCACGCATTCACACGCATAGCTGGTGACGGCGTAATGCGTAATTCCGTACGCCCTGGGTAGGCACGTAAGGTTCACACGTACCCCCTGGTAAAGGCCAGGCCCGGGTAGGGATGATCGCCTGAGCTGACACCTTCTGACTATGCCGATTGTTCCCTCAGTCCGTTTCTCGGGAAGTGTGACCTGAGGTGTAAACATTCACCTAAGGCAGGAGCACCCTCTGGGAGGGTCCCAACAAGGAAGGAGCACGCCATCTGAGATGGTGGCAATCATAGGGGATTCATCCGCAATGAATTCTTCTTCTTCTCCTTCTCCTCTCTCGACTTCTGCCATAAAAACGGAAACATGACCGGCCACCAGTGACAAAAGTACTGCCGCCTGCCCCAAAGTTTCTCGTAGTTTCTAGATCTGATGATGGAAAAGATTTTTCATCTGTCAACCCCTTCGTTATTCATAATTGCGTAGATGTCATAGGTGGATCTGACAAGTCTTGCACCAGGATGCGTAACTGTACCTTGTTGTTGGAAACTGAGAGTGCCTTTCAGGCACAAAAACTCCTTCGCGACACACTCCTGTACACGTTCCCTGTCCAGGTGGGGGCTCACTGCACTTTGAATTCATCTCGTGGTGTGGTATCTACTAGATCACTTGATGGATTGATTGACGAGGAGATTCAGTCTTTCCTCGCTGAGAAGAGCGTGACAGCTGTCCATAGGGTCATGAAAAAGGTCGACTATGACCTTGTAATGACCCAGACAGTTTTCTTGCCCCCCTATGGGGTCCACAACTTTTTTGTGGATACGTGTGTGGCGAGCAAGGGGCCCTGAGCTATTGCAGCCTTCTTTTTCTCCAGGGCTGCATTTCCTTTCTTTTCCCCTCCTTTCCCCTCCTTGTTTCTTTCCCCTCGCCCTCTCCTCTCCCTCTCTTGGCGTCCTTGCTTAAGTTGGCCCCTGCTAACCTCCTGGTTCTGTTGGTTTTACAATTTGGCTTTGTTGCATAATCAGCTCCTCCTATTGGCATTCCCTGGTCCCCCTCTGGGGTTTGACCCCCATTCCTAAATTTTTGCTCCATAGTGTGAACCATTTGGGGAAGAGCACCTTACCTAGTGTCTCCTAGTACATTCCACCTTCTCTTTTACGTCGTTGTCTGATACTAGGTTGCATAGCCAGCACGGTAGCCAGCCCATGTGGTGGGGTCGCTATGTACCCTTTTGGTTGAGCCCCCTGAACACACAGGGATTACACTTCTGATACCTGAGCTGTGACCTCCTCATGCATGCCTTGGAGTGGTTGCTCGTCATGCTGGAGCATCGGAACTCCTGGCAATGTCGGCCATGCCAGATGGCCCTTGCTGTGGTTAGGTGGCACCTGTGAGAAGAGCCCCTGATCTGAGTTGGTGGTATCAGGGCGGACGCTATGCAAATGAAATGCATATGGGTCCAGAACTCTGGCTGTTCTTCTGCAGCTGTCTCTCAGCGTAGAACTGATTCTTAAAGTGCTTCTTCTCTTGCCCGCTTCGGCCTTCCCTTCCATGACTACCCCCTGGGAAGAGGGTCAGGCCCGTTGGCTACTGGCGAAGCACTTCCCCCATTATCCAGTTTGCACCAGGACTGATGGGGATACTTTCACCAATACCAACTTTATATTTTGTGTAACATATGGAAGACAATTTTGGTGAAGTGGACTCCCTGATCAAGATGAGGTCAGGTTTGTTGCTGATCAAAATTGCTTCACTTGCCCAATCTATGGCCCTTTGTGCCTGTACCCATCTTGGATCAATGTGTATTTTTCACACGGTCCTCATCCTTCAAACTGATGAGGAACTTCGGGACAATCTCGGATGGCGGGGTGTTCAGATTGTTCGGCGTGTTCAGAAGGGTTCTAAAGACAGTCGTATTGATACTGGTGCCTTTATCTTGGACAATGAAGGGGTTACCCTGCCTGAAAAAGTTAAGATTATGTTTTATCGATGTGATGTGAAGCCGTACTTCCCACCACCTATGAGCTTGCGTTTTGGACACGTCTTCCTGCTGTTCACAGGCCCCTCTCTGTGGTGACTGTGGACGTCCACTCCATGTGTTACCCCTCCTGTGTGTGTAAATTGTCATGGTAGTCATTCTCCACGTTCACCCGATTGCCCAGTATATAAGAAGGAAAAGAAGATACAGGAGTATAAGTCCCTCGATTGATTAACCTACACAGAGGCCCATAAGAAGTATCCAGGTCTTCAGCCTGTGTCCATGACATCTAGTTATGCTTTGGTTTCATCTTCACCCCTTCCTCACCCCCATCTCGGACCCCTCGCCTCCCCCCTCCCCTGCAGCTCCAGCACTTTCTTCTCTGGGCGGTGCTCCCCTCTCCAGCCGGAAAAGTGTCCCACTCCTTCGGCGTCTGCTGGTCAAGGCGCCTATTCAGGATGCCCCTTCCCAGCACCTTCGAGGCCAAAGGTCTGCTGCATCGTGACGACCGCGAGAGCCGCGGTCTGTCGGCCCCCAGGTTGCCCGGTCTTTCTGTTCGCGATATTGCAGCAGCTTGCTCCTTTATGCCACACGGCCCTCCTAGATCTCAAAGAGAAAAGAAGAAAGAAAAGTCCGAGACAAAGAGCCTCTGGTGTCAGCAGAGGTCCTCGTGTTGAGTTTTATTTGGGGGGTTTTTATCGTATGATTTGAGTGTTTGTCCTTTTCTTTCCTGTATTGACTTGGGCCTTTCGCCTGTGGTTTTAAACTGTGGGTTTTAATGTCATTTGGTGGTTGGCTTTTCCTTATTTTCATGGTCGGCCAACCACCTTCACACTCGGTGTGATTTTAGTTCCGTTTGTCTGGTCTTTGTCTGTCTTTCTCGTATTGTGTCGTCCCTTGTCTCAGTTGTCCGTTTTTAACGACTGACAGTTTTTATTTCGTGTGATTTTATCGTGGAACAAGGGACCGATGACCTTAGGAGTCTGGTCCCTTCAATCCCACACCCAACCAACCAATCAGCAGAGGTCCCATCCGGATTCTGTCGTTCATGGATGTCGCCCCCTCCTTGTCGGTGCCAGATGGTGACTGGGTGGTATGACTGGCTTTAGCCTGTTCAACCTCCATTGAAATCATTGTTCAGTGGTTATCCAATGGAACTGTAATGGATACTACCATCACCTTCAAGAATTGAAATCCCTTATTTCGTCTTACTGTGCAGCTTGTGTGGTTCTACAGGAATCTCATTTTACTGATGATCACTCACAGACCCTCTGTCGGTTCAGTGTTTTCTGTCGAAATCGGGTCGGACCCTCACGGGCTTCTGGTGGCGTTTGTACGTTGGTCCGTACAGACATTGCTAGCAGGTGGATTCCTCTTCAAACTATATTGGAAGCTGTTGCTGTTAGGGTACACCTAGACTCTGAGGTCACGGTTTCCAATCTTTACCTCCCTCCTGACAGGACTCTTACACCTGCTGCCTTAACTGCCCTCCTTCAGCAACATCGTCTTCCCTTCTTCCTTTTTGGGGATTTTAATGCTCATCATCCCTTGTGAGGCAGTGCCTTTCCATCTAGACAAGGTCTTCTCATAGACCAGTTTATTGCAGACCACGACTTGCGCCTTCTTGATGATGGCTCTCCTACTCATGTCAGTGCCGGTCATGATACCTTTTATGCCATTGATCTTTCTCTTTTCTTTGCACTCTCTCCTCCGTTCATTACACTGGTCGCCAAATGACGACCTTTGTGATAGTGACCATTTCCAGTTGATTATCTCTCTCCCTTCCCGCTCCCCAAATGACACGTTACCTTGTTGGTGTTTCCAACGCACCGATTGGCCTCTATAAACTAAACAGGTCTTGTTTTCTCCCTCTTTGTCGGGTTGTATTGATGACATCCTACATGACGTGTCTGACGCGATTGTTCGCGCTGCTAGCCCTGCTGTCCCGCGTTCATCTGGGCCATTAAGTCGCCGGCAAGTCCCATGGTGGAGTACAGCCATTGCCATTGCAATCCGTGATCGCTGTCGAGCTTTGCAACACCTTAAGGGGCACCCATCCGTAGCCAGACTTACTACCTTTAAACGCCTCTGCGCTAAAGCACGTTATTGAATCAAACAGAGCAAGTGGATATGTTGGGAACGATTCGTTTCTTTCCTTGGTAGTACTGTCCCTCTGTCACGAGTATGGGCTACACTTCGCTCTCTCCAAGGTTGCCATTGGCAGTCCACCCTCACAGGCCTTCACCTCCCACATGGCCTTTGTACGGACCCATTAGCTTGTGCAGACTACCTTGCGACCCATTTTGCAATGGCATCAGCATCAGCCTCCTATCCAGCTGCTTTCCTTCACCAGAAACTGGTGGCTGAAGCTTTCATCTTATGTTTTACCCCTTGTGAGTCAGAATCTTAAAACAAACCTTTTACTGAATGGGAATTTCTTTCTGTTCTATCTTCTTCTCATGATACGGCCCCTGGCCCAGATTCCATTCATAACGAACTGCTTCAACATCTCAGTGCTCCACAATGACAACATCTTCTCCAGCTGTTTAACTGTATCCGCTCCAGGGCGACTTCCCTTCTCTGTGGAGGGATAGCATCGTGGTTCCTGTCCTTAAGCCTGTTAAGAACCCCCTATTTGTAGACAGCTATTGGCCAATTAGTCTGACCAATGTTGTTTGTAAGTTACTTTAATGGATGGTAGCCCGTCGGCTCAATTCGGTCCTCCAGTCTCGAGATCTATTGTCCCCTTACCAGTGTGGCTTCCAAGAGGGACGGTCTCCAATCATCCAATCATTTACTTCACTTGGAATCTGCAGTTCGGCAGGCTTTTTCCCAGCGCCACCATTTAGTTGCAGTGTTTTTTGACCTTCTAAAGGCCTATTACATGGCCTGGTGCCATCACATTTTGCTTACCCTTCATCAGAAGGGTCTTGGGGCCCACTACTGATTTTCATCCGCCAGTTCCTGTTCCATCGGTCATTCAGAGTTTGAGTTGGTACTGTTTTTAGTTCTCCACGGACCCAGGAGACAGGTATCCCACAGGGTTCTGTCTTGAGTGTCCTTCTTTTCCTCATTGCTATCGATGGACGTGTGGCCTCAGTCAGTCCTTTGGTTGCCCCTGCCCTGTATATGGATGGTTTTTGCATTTGGGTTAGTTCCTCCTCGATGGCATCTGCAGAACGGCAGCTCCAGGGAGCTACATGGAGTGCCTCTGCATGGACCCTCTCCCACGGGTTTCAATTTACTCCTCTAAAATCGCAGGTGGTCCACTTCTGCCGCCGTACTATGATCCACCCCGATCCAGAGCCCTATCTTTATGCACAACGATTGCCAATGGTCCCACAGTTTCGTTTCCTTGGTTATCTTTTCCACAAAAAGCTCATTTGGCTGCCCCATATCAGACATCTGAGGGTAGGATGTTTCTGTAAACTCAATGTCCTTCACTTCCTTACCCACTCCTCTTCGGGTGCAGACCGTTCCCCCATCCTCCATTTTTATCATACTCTAGTTCTGTCTCGCTTGGACTATTGCTGCCAAGTTTATGGTTCAGTTGCTCCTTCCACACTGCACGTGCTGGATCCAGTCCACTATTGTGGTATCCATTTGGCCACCAGTGCCTTCCCTACTACCTCTGTTGATAGTCTCCTGGTTGAATCTGGGATTCCCCTCCCCCCTTTTCTGTTCGGCGGTCCCAGCTTCTGGTGTCTTAAGCACTCGCTGTCCCTCCCTCTCATCCTTCCTATTCTGTCCTGTTACGAGACCATGGACGTCGCCCACCCCATTCCATCCCTCGGGCGGGTTTACCGGTTGGGCTCTGCCTTGTGTCTCTTTGCTGTGATTTTCAGCTTTCTTCTTTGTCCTGTCTTCCTCGCTCTCTCCCCTCCACCCCCCCCCCCCCTTGGCTAGTTCCTCAGCCTCTAATTTGGATTGATCTCCTCCAACGTCCAAAAGATTCCATCCCCCCAATGGGGATCCATTCCTTTTTCCGCCTAACTTAATGGGAGTTTCGGGATGCTGTCGTTTTTACACTGATGACTCAAAATCTGCTGATCATGTGGGGTATGCTTTCACGTCCCCTGTTGGAACGAAAAATCACCTGCTGCCACCTACATGTGGGGTTTTTACTGCGTAATTGATGGCAATTTCCCATGCCCTTTACTTTTATTAAACAGTCCCAACACAACTGTGTTTTGTTCATGTAACGACTCAATGAGTGGCCTTCTTGCTATTGACTGATGTTTTTTGCGTCGTCCCTTGGTCTCTGTCATCCATGACCATCTCGTTGATATTCACTGTGCTGCTTGTTCCATTGACTTCCTTTATGTCCCTGGCCATGTGGGTATCCTGAGTAATGAGCTCGCTTATCATTTGGCTGGAGAAGCAGTCACTTACCCCCGTTTTCTTTAACCCCTCCTGCAGCGGATTTACGGCTTCACATCAAATCCCACTTCACACAGGCATGGGCCAACTTTTGGGAACACGCGATCTAGTGTAATAAACCTCGTGCAATCAAGGTGATACAAGGATCATGGTGTTCTTCCTTCCACCTCTCGCGAAAGACTCGACCACACTGTGTCGTCTCCGCATTGGCCATACCAGGCTTTTGCGGGATGGGTCACCCCCACTTTGTGGTTGTGGAGCCTTCCAGTCAGTAGCCCACATTTTTCTTGAATGCCTCCTTCTTTTGGCTCTGCGTGCTAAGTACAGACTCACCCACACTTTACCTCTGATGTTGGCTGACGATTCCCACATGGTCTCTCTGGTTCTGTTTCCTCCGGGAAAGTGGTTTTTATTCTCAGTTTTAAGGTGTTGGGGCAGGGCGGTGAGTGCTTGGGTGTCTCCCACTGTAAGCCATGTTTGGAGATTCCAGACTCACCGCCCTGACAGAGATAATATTTTCTTCCCCTCTTACTCTGTTTTACCCTTTTTTAAAGGATTGGTTAGTCTCCTTTTCTCATAGGTACTTCTACATTCTAGCAGTTGCACGTCTTAAGTCATAGGTGGTATTGCCTATGCTGCTTCATCATAGTGTTGGGTTCGTTGTCTTGCTGACTTCCCTCATATTGTTTTTTACCATTTACAACATGACTGCCCTTTTACGTTTTCACCTTCTTCCCTTTTATTGTTCTGACTTTCCTGAGATGTCAAACAAGTGGAATGGACCACATTTGCAACAAGGGGCTGATGACCTTGCTGTTTGGTCCTATAAACCCCACACAACCAACCAACTAACCAAACTTTCTTGCCTTTGACAGTGTTCAGCTGCCGTCGCGCATCAAAGTGGGCTATGAAGTTATTTCTGTTCGCCCTTACGTCCCGACACCTACTCGCTGCTACCAGTGTCGTCGTTTTAATCACACCCGCCAGTCTAGTTCTAATGCCGATAAATGCGTCACTTGTGGCAGGGACGCCCATGGGGGTGACTGTCTGTCTGTCACCTTGTTGTGTGAACTGTCAGGGTGACCATGCAGCATCCTCCCGCGAGTGTCCCATCTACAAGGATTAATGCTGTTTACAGGAAATTCGGGTCAAAGAGAAAGTGTCCACCTCGGCTGCTCGCAAGCTATTTGTTAGTAGGAAGCCCACGCTGCTCCCAACAAGGAAATACAGTACTGTTCCCTCCCCTCCTTCGCCTACTAGGTAGGTGTCGACACAGACATGCTATCTGACCTTTAGCATTACGGTCGTCCTTTCGGCCAGTGCTAAGATCGCCCGGTCAACGTCTCCTCTTCCTCCCGTCACCCCTAAGACACAAGAACCTTCATCAGCTTCTGCCTAGTCGAAGACCCAGAAGTCAGCTGCACGGGCCTTCAAGAAGGAACCGTCCCGTGAAGACTTCCTATGTACCTCGAACTCCCAGCCATCGACCAGTACTTCGACTAAACAACCTTCCAAGAAGGCTCATAGGAAGCACAGTTCTCCTTCTCGGCCACGGCGCGTTTCTTCTCCTGCGCCACCCAGCAGTTGCCCCCCCAGGCCGTCATCCGTTTCGCCTGGCCGCACCGCTGGTAGCCGAACATCTGGCCGTTCACCGCCGGAGGAAGCTCCCCCTCCCGGCCGTCTTAACAAGATGGCTGACGAACCTATTGAACAAATGGACAAGAACTCTCCGCCTATTGATAGCGACCATCTCGCTTACCATCTATGTCTGTAAGGTGATGGAACGAATGGTTAACTTTAGGCGTCGAGATTCGAGCAGCCAAACCAAACTACTTACCGATGTACAATGTGGATATTTCGTAGGTGCCTCTCTGCTGACGACCATTTGGTTACCTTGTCGACCTTCATTATGAATAACTTCTTGCGGAAGTGCCAGACAGTAGCTGTGTTCATTGATTTGGAGAAGTCTTAAGACACCTTTTGGAGGGCGGGCGTTACTCACACCATGCTTACATGGGGATTTCACGGTCGCCTCCCTCTTTTTTTTTCGTGAATTTTTAATCGATCGACACATAAGGGTACTTGTGGGTTCTATGCTGTCCGACGCCTTTCGCTAGGAGAATGGGGTGCCACATTGCTCATTTTTGAGCGTCACTCTCTTCGCCATAGCGATCAATCCAATAATGGATTGCCTCCCAGCTGATGTATTAGTCTCCCTTTTCTTGGACGATTTTACCATCTACTGCAGCGCACAGCGTACATGATTCCTGGAGCGCTGTCTTCAGCGTTGTTTTGACCAGCTTTACTCCTGGAGTGTCGCCAATGGCTTCCGTTTTTCTGCCGAGAAGACGGTCTGTATTATCTTCTGGCGCTACAAAGAGTTTCTCCCACCGTCCTTAAATCTGGGTTCCGTTGCTCTCCCATTCGTGGAGACAGGATAATTTTTAGGTCTTACATTTGACAGGAAACTTATCTCCACATGTCTTATTTGGCTGCCAGTTGTACCCGTTCTCTAAATGCCCTCCATATTCTCAGCGGTACGTTGTGGGGAGCGGATCGAACCGTCCTACTTCGCTTATATCGGTCGATCGTCCGCTCCAAGCTGGATTGTGGGAGCTTTGTACACTCCTCTTTACGGCCGTCCATCTTACGCCGTCTCAACTCCATACAACATCGGGGTTTACGTCTTGCGATCGGAGCGTTTTATACTAGTCCCTTCGAGAGTCTTCATGCTGAAGCCGGTGAATTGCCACTAACCTCCCAGCGCGATGTACTGCTATGTTGGTATGCCTGTCGGCTATTATCAGTGGCCAGCTAACCGTCTTATAGTTCCTTTATTGATAACTCTCTCGACTGTCAATACGGGTTCTATGTATCTGCCCTGCTACACCCTGGAGTTCGCTTTCGTTGCCTCCTTCAGCAACTTAATTATTCACTCCCTGCAACCTTTAGAGTGGGCGAGAGCCAAACGCCACCTTGACCCTACGCTCAGGTTCGCGTTCACCTTGACCTCAGCTCGTTCCCGAAGGAGGTAACCTCAGCTTCAGTATATCTCTCGCGGTTTGTCGAACTTCGTTCGAAGTTCATTAATACGAACTTCATTTATACAGATGGCTCTAAGACCAATGACAGTGTCAGGTGTACTTTTATTGTCGGGGCACACAGTTTCAAATACCGGCGCCATGGCCATTGTTCGGTTTCACAACTGAGCTCTTTGCCCTCTACCAGGCTGTTCTATACATCCGCCGCCACCGACATTCTGCTTATGTCATCTGCTCTGATTCCCTGAGCGCCATCCAGAGCCTCAGTGATCCGTATCCGGTTGACCCTTTCTTTCGCCGGATCCAACGCTCTCTTCAGCAGCTGGCTGACGATGGTTCTCCGGTTACCTTTATGTGGGTTCCTGGCCATGTCGGTATCCCTGGGAATGAAGTTGCAGATGCCGCCGCCAAGGCTGCGGTCCTCCAGCATCGGACAGGTTCTTGTTGTGTGCCTTCATGTGATTTCAGCAGGGTCATTTGTCAGCGCATTTTATCGCTGTGACATGCCAATTGGTCTACACTTATTGAAAACAAGCTTCGGACCTTGAAACCTCTCCCCACGGCTTGGACAACCTCTTCACGCCCTTCTCGGCGGGAGGAGGTCGTTTTGTCCCGGTTACGTATTGGACACTGCCGGTTCAGCCACCGCCATCTGCTGACGGCTGCGTCGGCGCCGTTCTGCCAATGTAGGCAATCGCTAACTGTACGCCACATTTTAATGTCCTGTCCAAATTTTAGTGCACTGCGCTTTGATCATAGCCCCCCATGTACTCTGGAAGAAATTTTAGCGGATGACCCAAAAGCAGCTGCTCGCGTTCATCGTTTATCCACTCGACAAACCTGTCTGACATTTGATTATGCTGTTTTTTATTATTCCTTGCCTGTTAATGTGCCTTTTATTAGTGTTGTCCTTTTTAGTTGCTGCTTTAACATTGTGCCTCACAGTGCATTCATAATTTAGTCTGGGCGCTAATGACCACTGTAGTTTGCGCCCGAAAACTACAAAAAACCACACATTGACAGAAAACCACAATTTCAAGGTGCACGCCGACAATTTCTTTATGAGTGACACTCTTTAGTACTCTCTTGAGTATTAGGAGTAAATATACTGAAAGATTGACCTCCCCAACGAAAAGACATGAAGGCTGGAGAACGAGGAGCAATAGCATGTCCAATAGAAGATACAGGAGATCCATTGTAGTAATACGTACGATAACAAACGTCTTACTCTGCATTCATCTTTCGTTGGTATTGAGACTCAGGGTGAGACACAGGTGGAACATTCCACAAAGACAATACGTGCAAGTCCCAAGGTGGGTCATTGCACCTTACAACACCTGTATTGGTGGTATTTGATTGACAAATTATCATAACTATAGAAATACTACATAGCATCGATGATTTAGTATTTATACAGCTTCCAGGACGCAATTAAAATTGCGGTGATCACCAGGTGACTCGAATGGACTGCAGGTTACTTCAAGAACAACACATTCCACTGCGCAAATTAAAAGCGGAAATTGCGGGTGGACTATTAGCCGTTAAGAGAAATCAAAGCGAGGACGCCCAAGTAAAGAGAACTTGTCAAAAAAGAATAGAGCTACGAAAACAGTTCCGCCAGTTTTTGACTGCCAAAAGAAAAAGTAAGATGATTGGCTTGTAAGGGAGGAAACAAGAGGACGATGCAGATGAGTTTCAAGGTGGTAGCGTCTAAGTCTGCATCTGCATCTATACTCCGCATTCCATCATGAGGTCCATGGCAGAAGTTACGTCCCATTGTACCAGTTACTAGAGCTTCTTCCTCTTGTATTCACGTATACAGCACGGAAAGAACGATCATTCGTATGCCTCTGTGCGTGCAGTACTTACTCTAATCATATACTCACGATCCCAATGTGAGCAATTGGGATGGTAGTATATCCTAGAGTAATCATTTAAAACCGGTTCTTGAAACTTTAACACTTTCTCGGGATAGCTTCTGTATTCGAGAATTAGTTCTTTCATTCTCTCTGCCACGAATTAACCCTGTGACCATTCGTGCTGCCCATCTCTATATACGTTAAATGTCCTCATCGAAACGTCGCGGGTTTTCGACGCAGATACCCGGATGGAAGCCCGAGAAGATTTCATCAGCAGTACACGCCGGGAAAGCCTATATTCACATATTTGGCTACGGTAGTCACTGCCTGTCAACAGAGCGTGATCCCTTCAAACATTTCATTCAGCACCTATCTATAGCCCTAAGCTTTCAGACCTATTTTGCACTAATGTTCCTTTAAAAGTTCCGTTACAGCGTTTCTATACCATGGAGGTTATCTCCCATTATGAACTGTTCTGTGGGACACACATCTATCCAGCATGTGGTCAATTACCCTTTCAAATTTGAGCCATATTTCTTCTACATGCTCCTGCCTTGTGTTGCCAGTTCCTCATTCACATATGACAACATCCATTTTCATCTAGTTTACAGAACATACTTATCTTTCTGCTCTAGTTGACCTCTGTACTTCAATAATCACTGTTGCCAGAACCCCACCATGGTCACTGATCCCAGTTTCGATGTGGGTATCCTCAGAATTCAGGTATGTTCGTTGCATTAAATCCAATATATTTCCATCATAACTAGGGTTCTTAACTGTCAGTTAACAGTAATTGTTAGTGAACTTTCACAGGACGCCCTACCATACCCACCACTAGACGAAACCTCAGTTCACTTCTCAACAAGTTCCCCAATCATATTGTAATCAGTGGTGGAGACTTTAATCATCCAACAATTAACTGGGAAAATTAGTTTTGTTCAAGTGTTCGGTTACATCAGTAGAGGAGTCTGTTGGGCGATAGGATCCTTTTATACCCACTCGTGGTACTCAGTCTTGTGCAGTCACCCACATGCAGCTTCAATTTCTCTCTGTGGATTTGAGTTACTGTACTGCGACAAATACACGACCTGTATTTGTCATTTGGCTATACTTTCGATGTACACCTAAATTTTCCCTAAAAATCTACCATTTCGGATTTGAACCAGCTTTCTGTACCTACCATAATGTGAGCATCACTGCTTTTGATGAGCACCTCAAACTCTGGCACTTAGTTGAAGTTTACCTTTAGGATTTTAATACTCTCACCGGTGGGACGTATTTTTCGAACTTCCACTGATATTTCTGGTTTTTCTGCAGCGAGTGTTATCTGGATGGATGAAGACCATCAGGTAATGAAACAGGTTGACAAAACCATAGTGCCTACACACACTGTTCCATGTCCGATGTAGTAGTGCTTCTGTCAGATCACGGCAAGCTAAGTAGTTCATCACGTGCCACATGACAAGCCCAGTCAGCTGTTGCTGGTGTCTACATTACAACCATACTCAAATATCTTGACGAAGCACAGCCGAATGTAGTACTTGTGGTAGGGATGCTCATGAGTGCAATTGCCCACCACCTTCTCCCTGCTGCATAAATTACAATATCAACTATGCTGCCTCATCTCGTTAATTTCCTCTGTATCTCCGTGAGCAAGCTGTCAAGGCGATCAGAGTGAAGGAAAAAGAGCCTTAACCTATCGTTAACAAGCTGTTGGATAGTGAAAGCTGTGTTTTCCACCATCTGCTACTAAAAGTATAAATCTCGATACTCCTCGCTCCTCAAAGGAAATCGCCACACGGACATGCGTTCTCAAATGCAGCATCGCAGTTGTAAAATAGCCTAGTGTCACGGTAGTATCCGCTTCTCCTTCTCCGAAGCTGCAACTCGCAACATCTTCACCTCTGGCGGCGAAATCACCTGCTACACAACCAGCAGGCTAGAAATCAGGGACTAAAGTGCCCTGTGAAGATTTTAAACATCCTTCAAGCCAACAGACATCTGAAACTTCATCTGCCGACAGCAAAGGCTCAGATATCCAAGGAAAACTGTCTTTCCTTTCGCTGACTCGCTGGTCCTCATAAGCAGCGTCGTCACATGACACCCTCACCTGCCCAAGCTCCGTTCTGCCAGTGCCAACCTTTTTCGTGCCATGGAACCTGCACACTTACTCAGTGAGGATGCCGACACTTTCGTAGGTTGCATGGAACAGGATCCTCCAGCCACTACGCCCTATAGCATTGATTCTTTGAAGGCTGACACTCAGCAGCCCATGAGGTGACAACCCACCATTATTCCTCCTCCCATATCCGTCATGACTTCCCTCCAGTGGAATGTTTGTCACTACATCCAACAATGAAGATTTAAACTGCTCTTGGAATCCCTGCCCTGAGGAAACAAAATTGCCCTTGTGATGGCTTCGACGTCTTCCGTTTCTTTCCAGTCCACTTTAATCTCCCCCCTCTCTCCCAATGATTACATTCCATCTCGTGAAGGATTCATGCTGCTCCTATTGGTTGACGTTCATATTCAATCACTCTCACTGAACACTTGGCTGCAAGCTGTTACAGTCTGAATTTCCTTTCATCACTTGTTCCCTTTCTATTATTGACATCACTCCAGCATTTGATGTTAGCAGTGGCCAACACCCTCACCTCTTTTTGCTACTTCGTGACTTTAATGTACACAATACCCTTCAGGGCCCTCCCCCCATGAACCACGGACCTTGCCGTTGGTGGGGACGCTTGCGTGCCTCAACGGTACAGATATCCGTACCGTAGGTGCTGTGGTGTCACCGCCAGACACCACACTTGCTAGGTGGTAGCCTTTAAATCGGCCGCGGTCCGGTAGTATACGTCGGACCCGCGTGTCGCCACTATCAATGATTGCAGACTGAGCGCCGCCACACGGCAGGTCTAGAGAGACTTCCTAGCACTCGCTCCAGATGTACAGCCGACTTTGCTAGCGATGGTTCACTGACTTCTACGCTCTCATTTGCCGAGACGATAGTTAGCATAGCCTTCAGCTACGTTATTTGTTACGACCCAGCAAGGCGCCATTATCCGTATTATTGATATTGTGAATCATGTACTTTAAAGAGCGACGTTCTCCATTAATGGATTAAAGTTAAGTATTCCACCAGCTACGTCCGTTTTTCTCAATTCTAATTCCCTTGTCATGTTCCAGACCTCACGCGAGCCTGCGTGAGCTAAAACGCGAGCATTTCGGCCTCCTTTACTATCACGGTTGGCTCTCCTGCCAACCACAACAGGTGCAACTACAACGGAGGGATATCTGTTGAGAGGCCAGACAAACGTGTGGTTCCTGAAGAGTAGTTGCAGGGGCAACAGTCTGGATGATTGACTGATCTGGCCTTGTAACATTAACCAAAACGGCGTTGCTGTGCTGGTACTGCGAACGGCTGAAAGCAAGGGGAAATTGCAGCCGCAATTTTTCCCGAGGGCACGCAGCATGGTTAAATGATGATGGCGTCCTCTTGGGAAAATATTCCGGAGGTAAAATAGTCCTCCATTCGGATCTCCGGGCGGGGACTACTCAAAAGGACGTCGTTATCAGGAGAAAGAAAACTGGCATTCTATGGATCGGAGTGTGGAATGTCAGATCCCTTAATCGAGCGGGTAGGTTAGAAAATTTAAAAAGGGAAATGGATAGATTAAAGTTAGATATAGTGGGATTTAGTGAAGTTCGGTGGCAGGAGGAACAAGACTTCTGGTCAGGTGAATACAGGGTTATAAATACGAAATCAAATAGGGGTAATGCAGGAGTAGGTTTAATAATGACTAAAAAAAATATGAGTGCGGGTAAGCTGCTACAAACAGCATAGTGAACGTATTATAGTGGCCAAGATAGACACGAAGCCCATGCCTACTACAGTAGTACAAGTTTATATGCCAACTACCTCAGCAGATGGCGAAGAAATTCAAGAACTCCATGATCAGATAAAAGAAATTATTCAGGTAGTGAAGGGAGACGAAAATGTAATAGTCATGGGTGACTGGAAGTCGAAAGTAGGAAAAGGGAGAGAAGGAACCATAGCAGGTGAATATGGATTGGGGCTAAGAAATGAAAGAGGAAGACGTCTGGTGAAATTTTGCACAGAGCACAACTTAATCATAGCTAACACTTGGTTCAAGAATCATAAAAGAAGGCTGTAAACATGGAAGAAGCCTGGAGATACTGGCAGGTTTCAGATAGATTATATAATGGTACGACAGAGATTCAGAAACCAGGTTTTAAATTGTAAGACATTTGCAGAAGCAGATGAGGAGTCTGACCACAATCTATTGGTTATGAACTGTAGATTAAAACTGAAGAAATTGCAAAAAGGTGGCAATTTAAGGAGATGGGACCTGGACAAATTGACTAAACCAGAGCTTGTACAGAGTTTCAGGGACAGCATATGGGAACAACTGAAAGGAATGGGGGAAAGAAATACGGTTGAAGACGAATGGGTAGCTCTGAGGGATAAAGTAGTGAAGGCAGCAGAGGATCAAGTAGGTAATAAGACGAGGGCTAGTAGAAATCCTTGGGTAACAAAAGGAATATGGAATTTAATTGATGAAAGGAGAAAATATAAAAATGCTGTAAATGAAGCAGGCAAAAAGGAATACAAACGTCTCAAAAATGAGATCGACAGGAAGTGCAAAATGGCTAAGCAGGCATGGCTAGAGGAGAAGTGTAAGGGTGTAGAGGCTTACCGCACTAGGGGTAAGATAGATACTGCGTATAGGAAAATTAAAGAGACATTTGGAGAAAAGAAAACGACTTGTATGAATATCAAGAGCTCAGATGGAAACACAGTTCTAAGCAAACAGGGAAAACAGAAACGTGGAAGGAGTATATAGAGGGTCTATACAAGGGCGATGTACATGAGTACAATATTTTGGAAATTTAAGAGGATGTAGATGAAGATGAAATGGGAGATAAGATACTGTGTGAAGAGTTTGACAGAGCACTGAAAGACCTGAGTTGAAACAAGGCCCCCGGAGTAGACAACATTCCATTGGAACTACTGATGGCCTTGGTAGAGTTTTGTCAGGACTGGCTCTCCCATCTGGTGAGCAAGATGTATGAAACAGGCGAAATACCCTCAGACTTCAAGAAGAATATAAAAATTGCAATCCTAAAAAAAGAAGGTGCTGACAGATGTGAAAATTACCGAACTATCAGTTTAATAAGTGACAGCTGCAAAATACCAACGCGAATTCCTTACAGACGAATGGAAAAACTAGTAGAAGCCGACCTCGAGGAAGATCAGTGTGGTTTCCGTAGAAATATTGGAACAAGTGAGGCAATACTGACCCTACGACTTATCTGAGAAGCTAGATTAAAGAAGGGCAAACCTACGTTTCCAGCATTTGTAGACTTAGAGAAAGCCTTTGATAATGTTGACTGGAATACTCTCCTTCAAATTCTGAAGGTGGCAGGGGTAAAATACAGGGAGCGAAAGAGTATTTACAATTTGTACAGAAACCAGATGGCAGTTGTAAGAGTCGAGGGACATGAAATGAAATGGAAGCCCCTTCAGGGCTCTTCAAGAACCTGACAGAGACGTGACGTCATTGGTGACATTCACAATTAACTCAACCTCATCCGCCTTAACATTGGAGCACCCACTCCACACACACCTATCACTATTTGGACTCCTCGTTCTGCACTGCACAGCTTGTAGAGTGGCCCGTTCTGTGACGTGTACTCCAGCAACTGTTTCCTTTGTGCTTTCTGTTTGCTGACACATACCCCTACATATGTGCAAAATTGATTGGTAGCTTTCTAAGGCTGAATGGAGGCTTCACTCCTCGCTGGCGACCTTCGATGAACAAACTTCCGCACTAGCGATGAGCAGGTTACCCTTAGTGCAGCCGAAAATTTCATTCCTCGAACTTCCTCTCTACTGCTCTGTGTCCTGGTCCCTTGGTGGACTGAGGCGTACTGCGAGGCACTTCGTGCGCGGAACCGTGCTCTCCGCGTTTATAACTGTCCTCCTACGATGACAAACTACATCTGTTGTAAACAGTTGCGTGCACAGTGCCACTGCATTCTTAGAGACAAAATTAGTAAATGAAATCCATCTACGTTTTTGCTAAGTTCCTCTCGCTCTTCTGTCATTTGCGCCAAACTCGTAGGGATATCTGGGAGAAAGGGCCTTTCTCGGATCTCTGGATGACAGTACCAGATGTCATAGTGGACTCTATCGCTATCTTAAACTTCGTGGAGCTTTGTTTTGTGGAGATTTCGAGCTCTACGCATTATTACCCGGCCTTCCTCCATCGGAAAAAAGTGGAGGCGGCTTGGACAATAACCTTGCTTTTTCAGAATCTTGAGGCTACAATGCCGGATTTACTATGAGAGAGTTGTACTATAATCTCACTTAATCCCGATTCTGTTCCCCAGGGCTGGAAGATGTTAACATTCAGATGTTGCAGCACCTTCTCTCGCAGGCAAGTATTTTATCCTCCATACGGACAATCCCCTCTAGGTGGAGGGAAGGTTTCCGAGATGCTGGACTGAAGCCACCGTCACACCCAAGCATAAGCAGGGTAAGGAGAAGCACTCTTCCAGCTACTGCCCCATTTCTCTCAGCAGCTGTTTGCAAGGTTATTGAACATATGATTCATCCCACCTGGCGTGGTGGTTAGTCCTGCAATTTACTACCCAGTGCCCAATGTGGATTTAGAGTGCGCCATTCTCCAGTTGACCATTTCTTCACTTTGTCCACCTATGCCATGAAGGGCTTTCTGTGGAAATCCCTGGCAAGCAATATTTTTCGATTCTGTGGAAGACACCTGCTGGAGGACTGGTATGTCTGTATTCTACACATAGCTTCCCTGTTCACCTCAGCAATTTTTAGAAGATGGAGTTTTCAAGGTGTATGTGGGTTGTGCCTCGTCAGACAACTTTATCCAGGAAAACGGTGTACCTCAATTTCCATCCTCAGCGTTGTCCTCTTTGCTATCGCCATTAACGCTATAATGGCCTGCCTCCTGCTGAGCACCTCTGGCTCCCTTTTTGTTGACGATTCTGCCATCCATTGCAGTCCTCCAGGAACCTCTCACATTGAGCGACGTCTCTAACTTCTTCACTCATGGAGCATCGAGAATGGTATTGTTTTTTCCACTGACAAAACCGTTTGTGTTGGTTCCTGTCAGTGCAGTTGATTTCTCCCCCCATATTCTCAACTTTGGCCTGCTGCTCTTCTGTTAGTTGAAACTACGAAATTCCTGTGGCTCATGATCAATAGGAAACTGTTCGTTCTCACTCGTGTCCCACCTGGGAGCCCACTGTACGTAGTTCCTCAATGTAGGACATGTCCTCAATGATACTTCCTGGGGGCAGATTGAACCCCCCTTATCGGTTTGTACTGGTCCCTTGTCCAATAAAAACTAGAATATTGGTGCTTTGTTTACGCATCTGTGCGTCTGTCCTTCGTATGCCATCTCAACACTACCCACCATCGTCGCATCTGTTTGGCCACTGGCGCCTTTTATGCTAGCCAAGTTCAGCGCGTATGCCGAAGCTGTTGAATTACCAGTCATACTAAAGTTATCCTCAAGAGATAAACATGGAGTTTTTCCGCCATGCCAGGCCACCCATCCTATGCCTCCTTCGATGACTACTTTGATAGCCAGTATCGGGCCCACTCCTCTTCAGTTACCTCCTGGAGCCCATTTTCAGTTCTTGCTCCAGCAGCCGAACTTTACACTACC
This sequence comes from Schistocerca gregaria, assembly GCF_023897955.1. Classification (NCBI taxonomy): domain Eukaryota; kingdom Metazoa; phylum Arthropoda; class Insecta; order Orthoptera; family Acrididae; genus Schistocerca; species Schistocerca gregaria. The sequence goes on along the minus strand of NW_026062114.1, from coordinate 408,902 downwards.
TGCAACTATCCTAGTGGGAGTGAACCCTTCTCCACCTTGGCTTTCTGTGGCAGCCTGTGTTCACCTTAGCCTTCATTTGCTCCCCAAGGACACAACTGCAGCCTCGTTCTATTGCCTTGACTTCCACTACCTACACACGCGACTTTTTAATAGTACCTTTCTGTATGCTGATGGCTCTGACTGTGGAATCAGGTGTGCCGTTGTCATCTGCACCAACGTTTTTCCGTATCTGCCTTTGCAACACTACTCAGTATTTCCAGCAGAGCTCTTCGCCCTCTGAGGCCAGAATAGATCTGGTGACACAGGCTTTTCCATTGTCCTGTGCACGAAGACTAAAGGGCACAGAGTCTGACCACTGTACACTGCCCATCCCTTGGTGCAACGGGTCCAGGAAAACTCAGTTTCTCACTCCTGAGGGATACACTGTGATGTTCATGTGGTTTCCTGCTCAGGTCAGTCTGCCAGGAAATGAGGCTGCTGACGCTGCTGCCTAGACTGCAGTCCTCGTACCTCAGCCGGCTGGTTCTTATATTCTCCCAGATGATCTCTGTTCCTGTCTGCCAGCAGGTGGTGTCACTTTGGCATCACCAGTTGTCCTCCATTCTAGGAATAATCCCTGGGTTTTTAAGGCTCTCCCAGTGGCTTGGACAGCCTCCTCCTCTGCCCTCTTGACGTCAGATCATCTTAGCTGGGTTGCGTATTGGGCACTCTCTTCTTAGCCATCGTCCTTAGTTTAGAGGTGATCACTTACCACTTTGTACTCATTATCCTGAGTCTCTGACGGTTCACAATGCACTTTTCTTAACCACTTATGTTCTCATTTACGTTTTCCGTCTACGTTATCAGGCGTGCCGCGGGCTATCGACCGTGTTTTACTCTCGATCTGTTGTAGCGATATGGCGAAGGACATTTAATCTTCAGTGTAGCACCTCCATTGTCTCTATGGTGTATTTTATAGACCTTTATCAGTCTTTGTTTTTAAGCTGTCTTTTCCTCCATCAATTGAGTTTACCGTTTAGTCGTTTTAACCCCTTTTTCATCTTCGTGTTCTACAGTTCTGACGTTGGCACGAAAGAACAAAATCTTTGCGCCTTACAACAAAAAACAGCAAGCCACCTGGAATGACAGAAGCCATTTGTTCAGAGCCCCGGTGTTCCTAGGACAGGCACCTGCTCCTTGGCGTGGACGGCGTCAACAAATTGCGTATATGTTGTGCTCCCTGCGTCGTCAGAGGTGGCGTTTCACTAATGTTAGCTGCAAGCCTCCGTTTTCAGAAGTACTGTCAGTGCAGACAAATTATATGTGAGGACGTCTTCCGTATTTTAACAAATTTTACTCGTTCTTATTATCCAATCAGCAACGTAACCAAATTTCTTAGATATTATTTCTGGCACATCCACGATGTGAAGTGTAAGTACCATTGGGACTAATATTGCACCTTCATGTGAGCCATTGAGGAGGAATTCCTAGCTACTGATTGTATTTACTACAGTGACCTGGTATCATGTCACAAAACTTGCTTTCAAGATTCTTTAACCTTTTGAATTGGGATTTCATTACCACTTCATACATTAGGCCCAGTCTCCCGATGATACCCTAGGCTTCAAACAAATTAATAAAAGCCAAAGATGTAGGCATCATCTTCTGAAAGTTTGCATCAGTATGAGATGTCCAAAACTTAGCATGCACTGTTTCGTCTGGGGGCAAAAGCTGGCTGGCTGTCCATTTGTTTGACCAATCCCTATTACCAGTTCGCGTTCCAGAAGTCTATAGAAAGGGGCGATAAAGTTAGAGAGCGTTGCTGCTGCGTGCCTGGAACACTCGGTAGAGCGTTTGAACAATAAAACTGTGTACTGAAAATAAAATTCTTGGCAGATTAAAGGCTAAGGTCCTGAGTAGTTGTAACTTGTAGAGTTTCTAATATTTCTTGTCTCAGCTTCGAATATATTCTTTGAATATTCTCAGGGTACATGCATCTTCGCTGTTACAGTAACCGCCCTCAAAAAGCTGTTGCCGTTATCGGCAGAAATAACTGAATGGTATGACTTCGTGTAAAACGATGAATGGCTGTATTCAATTCCTGTTTGTAGGTACCCTTTGCAACATAGGAATTAACATCATCAATGGGATTGTTCCTCCGATTCCTGCTGGAGCGAGACAGTATTGAAAATGAGGGAAATCTGACAAAATTTTGAGTTGTGACAAAGCTATGGTTCCCATCAGCAGTGCCAAACGTGAGTTTGTGCCGTTCTCCAATTCCAAGCTACTTAACTGAATGCAACCGTCTTCAGCATTGCAAACAAAATGTATGTCGTTTTTCTACCGCCTACTTAACGAATGTTTGAATAACATGTCGACCAAGGAAAGAGATTAGTTCGTCAGTTTAGGTGGTAACGTAATAGTGTCGTGAGTTGTTTAGCAGGTAACCATTTCTATTTTAGTACAGACGTGTTGCCTGCCTACTCGGTGAGCATCGTGTATGTCGCACCAACAGTATCGTGTCACACCATTTTCTCTTGTATAGCGTAGTTGATTTCCATTATCTGAACGACTTCCCTGTGGGACATATCATTGCTTTTGAACAGCATGTTCTGTAGAATTTCTGCTAACGTTCTCGACGTTCATTTGACATAAACACCTACTCCCATTCTCCTAGAGATGTGGCCCTACAAAAGGAGCTTTTTATGTACTGATTCGTTCCCTCTCTGTCCAGTAAGGTCTTGGAATACATTAAGAAGACGTACAGCCATTGTCTGGCAGACAGTTGTTGCTCTACTAGCACCACGCGGTGGTCACATGTGGGACACGTTCAGGGAACACCTACGGATGTGAAGCTAAATAGACCCCTGAAACAGCTGTCAATTGTAAAACTAGAAAGCTTCTTACCTTACATAAGGAGTCTGTTCACATGATGTGCAAGAGGGGTAGCATAAGGGGTGAGAGACAATGAATGCCAGTTATGCAACCTGCTGTGAGGATGTGGTAAGTATGCTGCTCTGTAACTTTTTAATCTCCCTCCCACTGAGCTGAAAAGCTCATGGAATATTACTTCAGAAGTGGACTACAGCATTCATTTATTTGGAGTTACACATGTGAAATGCTGAGTTGTTCAGACAATGGAGTCCTTGATAGCAACACATTAGAGAACTAAATGTATCGAGAAGCAAATCAGTTTAGCCAACTGAGAATACGCGAAACAGATTCTTGAACTTAGTTTACACACAAGTTTACTCACTTCACTAAGCAGTGAAGATAGTATGAGGAAGAGAAAAGGTGGCCCAGAAGATAATTAGGTTTCTTTTCATAGAGTGCACAGAAACAACGTAAGCGGTTTTTGTGACCGTTTCGTCTCCAATATGAGAGACGTTTTGATGTAAAGGCTGCTGATCTCACTTTTGCTCAGTTGAATGAACGCCATGTTCCCAGCGTAGTTGGAAGCTGGCGCAAATGCCCAGGAACGTGGTGCTACCAACTCACCTGCTGGCTGTTGACTGTCTTTGTGTTAATCTGGCTTCTCGTGACTTCATATAAATTGTGTAATAGCTGTCAACTACTCCTTAGCCAGCCCAAGCAAAGGAATTCAGCATACCAAGTGGTATATGGAGCCTGCACTGGGTCTTAAAACGCAGAGTAACACTCAAAAACGCTTAGTTTTAATAACCATTACTTTCCAAATTTTTTACGTCAAAGTAGACTAATGAAGAGCATGAAGTTGAAAGGATTCGCAAGAACCATACATTTAATTAACATAGATCCTTCAAATATTGCAAATTCTTGGAACACTGAGACAACTTTTTTTTAAATCAGAAAATAATCGTGCAAACAGTCAGTGAGTGAAACAGACATGCAGGCCCCTTAACAATGGGGAATGAATTAAAATCTCAACACTATTTACACACCTTGGACCTAAGGGAATATTGAAATGTATGATGCAGCAAATGCAATAATAAAGATTTGAAAGACAGGAAAAAACTAGGATTAACAGAATGCAACGTAGCTTCCCCTGACGAAACCTTGGCCAACCCAAGCTGCCACAGTCCACTGTGCTACTAACAGCCGTTAACCTCAGGTTGGTAGCAACTGACGTCACATTTCAGACGCCAACATTTACTGGACATCAAATGCCCATCCAAGCACAAGTCACACACATTTTACACAGTCTCAAATCAACCATAATTCGTTTCTGGAAGCCAGCATCGTAAAATTGATAGCCATAGCAAGGACACTCACAAGATAACTATGACAGCATAACAGTGGTATCCTCAATTTCAAATTCATTCCTAATTACTAATCACATGGCTATCTCCATCAGTTAATCACATTCTGCTACGATCTTTACGTAAATCCACATCTCTGTACAGGTACGTCAAACCCATCAAAGGTTGGCAGCAGTGCTTCAGTAACCTTCCATTGAATATAACTAGTGAGAACCTATGTTTAACGTAATGTCGTGTTTTCTGTCCATGTGTTAATGAAATAATAATAGGTTTGATTACAACACTTGTCACACACAATGCCATGTGCTGCATATGACAGATGAGGAGTGTTCCGTAAAACTTGGGAAGGTTCTTGTGAGATGACAAACGTCTTAGGTTAAGTCACAGTCAGTATCTTAATACTGCCACGATCAGCGGAAGTAAATTGACCCACGGAAGTGCTGCTCCTTCTCCTACCCAAGTTTTGAGCCACCAAAATGCAAGACGTCTTCAATCACGATGGAAGTATAGAAATATATAGGGATGTGTAAGCTGATGTAAAGAATTAATCGTTAGCCACCAACAAGTAACATATTACTTCTGTAGGGAAGTCCATTCTCCTCTGCCTAAATCCACTATTGTAAGAAGTCTTACCATGCAAGTAAGGACATCACTCCAGTTAAGCACTGCCATATCAGCAGAATCAAGGCAGCGCCATTCATCAGACAATTACTTTAAATGTGCTATCACTGCCCGTATATTGCAGATATCATTGTCTTGCCCCACCAGCCTCCACCCTCCCAGGGGGTCAATAAGTCTTTTGTGAATACGTGCGTGGCGAGCATTGGGCCCCGAGCCATTGCAGCCTTCTTTCTCTCCAGGGCTGCATTTCCTTTCCCTTCCCCTCCTTTCCCCTCCTTTCCCCTCCTTGCTCCTTTCCCCTCGCCCTCTCCTCTCCCTCTGTTGGTGTCCTTGCTTATGTTGGCCCCTGCTATCATCCTGGTTCTGTTGGTTGTACAATTCGGCTTTGTTCCATAATCATTTCCTTCTTTTGGCATTCCTTGGTCCCCCCCTCTGGGGTTTGACCTCCGTTACAAAATTTCTCCTCCATAGTGTGAACCATTTGGGGAAAAGCACCTTACCTAGTGTCTCCGACGTGCGCCCTCCTAGTACGTTCTACCTTCTCTTTCATGTCGTTGTCTGACACTAGGGTGCATAGCGAGCACGGTAGCCAGCCCATGTGGTGGGGTCGCTATGTACCCTTTTTGTTGAGCCCCCTGAACACACAGCTCAGGTATCAGAAGTGTGATCCCTGTGACATCCTCATGCATGCCTTGGAGTGGTTGCTCGTCATCCTGGAGCATCGGAACTCCTGGCAATGGACGCGGTGCCAGACGGCCCTTGCTGTGGCTAGGTGGCGTCCGTGAGGAGAGCCCCTGATCGGAGGGGATGGTATCAGGGCGGACGCTATGCAAATGAAACGCATACGGGTCCTGAACTCTGGCCATTCTTCTGCGGCCATGTCTCCGTGTGGAACTGATTCCTCAAGTGCTGCTTCTCTTGTCCCTTCGGCCTTCCCTTCCGTGGCTACCCCTGGGAAGAGGGTCAGGCCCGTCAGCTAGGGGCAAAACCTTTCCCCCATTATCTAGTTTGCACTAGGACTGATGGAGATACTTTCACCAATACCAAACCTTTATTCTTTGTGGAACACACTGAAGACAAGTTTGGCGAAGTGGACTCCCTGAGCAAGATGCGGTCGGATTTGGTGGGGGGTAATGGACAAAGCAATTGTGCCAAGCTGGATACAGGCACGTAGGGCTGCAGACTGGGCAGCTAAAGCAGTTTTTATCAGCAACAGTCTCTAAATATGGTACAAGGTGTGGTTTTAACAGGGACCTCATACTTCAAACTGATGAGGAACTTCAGGACAATCTCGGATGGCGGGGTGTTTACTTGGTTCAGCGTGCTCAGAAGGGTCCTAAAGACAATCGTATTGATACTGGTGCCTTTATTCTGGCCTCTGAAAGAGATACCCTCCCTGAGAAAGTTAAGATTATGGTGTATCGATGTGATGGGAAGCCGTACATCCCACCTCCTATGAGGTGTTTTAAGTGCTTGCGTTTTGGACACGTCTTCCCGCTGCTCACAGGCACCTCTCTATTGCGACTGTGGACGTCCACTCCATGAGAGGAGTGCCTGTGTTCCACCTCCTGTGTGTGTAAATTGTCACAGCAGTCATTCTCCACATTCACCAGATTGCCCAGTATATAAGAAGAAAGTCACTCGATCGTTTAACCTACACAGAGGGCACCTAAGAAATATACATGATTTCACCCTGTGTCTGTGACATCTAGTTACGGCTTGGTTACATTTTCACCCCTTCCTCACCCTTCCTTACCCTCATCCTGGATCCCTCTTTCCCCCCCCCCCCCCCCCCCTCCCCTGCGGCTCCCACACCTTCTCCCCTGGGGCCTGCCCTCCCTCCCCAGCCAGAGAAGTGTTCCACTCCTTCGGCGTCTGCCGGTCAAGGGCGCCTCCCCAGGATGCCTCTTCCAGGCACGTTCCAGGCCAAAGGTTTGCTGCCCTGCAACGACCGAGAGAGCCGCGATCTTTTGGCCCCCAAGTCGCCCGGTCTCTTTCTGTTCCTGATCTTGCTGCAGCTGGCTCCTTTTTGCCACACAGCCCTCCTCGAGCGCAGCCTGAAAAGAAGAAGAAATATAAGTCCCGGGACAAAGAGCCTCTGGTATCACCGGAGGTCCCTTCTCCGACTTCACAACCGGATTCTGACCTGTAGTTCATGGGTGTCGCCCCCTCGTTGTCGGTGACGGGTGGGGACCCTGCGGTATGACAGGATCCATTACAATTCCGTTGGAGAATCACAGAACGATGGTTTAAAGGGAGGCTGAACACGCTAAATCCAATCGTCGACTTCCAGAATTGAAATCTCTTCTTTTGTCCTACTATGCAGCTTGCGTGGTTCTCCAGGAATCTCATTTTACTGGTGCTCACTCACCGACCCTCCTTGTGTTCCGTGTTTTCTGTCGAAATCGGGTCGAACCCCTGCGGGCTTCTGGTGGCATTTGTATGTTGGTCCGTACACACATTACTAGCACGTGGATTCCTCTTCAAACTACATTGGAAGCGGTTGCTGTTAGGGTCCACTTACTCTGCGCTCATAGTTTGCAATCTTTATCTCCCTCCTGAGAGGAGTCTTACACGTGCTACCTTAACTGCCCTTCCTCAGCAACTTCCTCCTCCTTTCCTCCTTTCCTCCTTTTTGGGGATTTTAATGCTCATCATCTATTGTGGGGCAGTGGTCTATAAGAAGACCTCGTCTAGATGGAAAGGCAGTTTATAGCAGACCACGACTTGTGCTTTCTTAATGATGGCTCTCCTACTCATTTCAGTGCCGGTCATGGTACGCTTTCTGCCATTGATCTTTCTCTTTCTTTTCCCTCTCTCCTGCCTTCATTACACTGGTCGCCACCTTTGTGATAGTGAACATTTCCCATTCATTATCTCGCTCCCTTCCCGCTCTCCGATGGACACATTACCTCGTTGGTATTTCCAACGTGCCGATTGGCCTCTATACACAGCACAGATCGTGTTTTCTCCCTCTTTGTCCGGTTATATTGATGACATCCTACGTGACGCGTCTGACGCTATCGTTCATGTTGCTAGCCTTCCTGTCCACCGCTCATCTGGGCCATTTCGTCGCCGGCAAGTCCCATGGTGGAGTACAGCCATTGCCATTGCCATCCGTGATCGACGTTGAGCTTTGCAACACCTTAAGAGGCACCCATCCATAGCCAGCCTTGCTACTTTTAAACGCCTCCGCGCTAAAGCCCGGTATTTAATCAAACTGAGCAAGCGGATATGTTGGGAACGATTCGTTTCTTCCCATGGTTCTTCTGTCCCTCTGTCACGGGTATGGGCTACACTTCGCTCTCTCCAAAGATGCCATCGGCAGTCCACCCTCCCAGGCCTTCACCTCCCAGATGGCCTTTGTACGGACCCATTAGCTTGTGCAGACTACCTTGCGACCCATTTTGCAGTGGCATCAGCATAAGCCTCCTATCCAGCGGCTTTCCTTCACCAAAAGCAGCAGCCTGATGCTTCCACCTTATGTTTCTCCCCTTGTGAGTCAGAAACTTAAAACAAACCTTTCACTGAATGGGAATTTATTTCTGCTCTATCTTCTTCTTATGATACGTCCTCTGGTCCAGATTTCATTCATAATCAAGTGCTTCACCATCTCAGTGCTCCACAACAGCAACATCTTCTTTGGGTGTTTAACCGTATCTGGCTCCAGGGTGACTTCCCTTCTCAGTGGAGGGATAGCATCATGGTTCCTGTCCTTAAGCCTGGTAAGAACCCGCTATCTGTTGACAGCTATCGGCCAATTAGTTTCACCAATGTTGTTTGTAAGTTATTTGAATGGATGGTAGCCCGTTGGCTCAATTGGGTCCTCGAATCTTGGGATCTATTGTCTCCTTACCAGTGTAACTTCCGAGAGGGACAATCTCCAATCGATCATTTTCTTCACTTGGAATCCACAGTTCGGCAGGCTTTTTCGGAGCGCCGACATTTGGTTGCAGTGTTTTTTGACCTTCGAATGGCCTATGACACGGCCTGGCGCCATCACATCTTACTTACCCTTCATCAGTGGGGTCTTTGGGGCCCACTACCGATTTTTATCGGTCATTCAGAGCTTGAGTTGGTACTGTTTTTAGTTCTCCACAGACCTAGACGACCAGTGTCCCACAGGGTTCTGTCTGGAGTGTCCTTCTTTTTCTCATTGTTGTCGATGGACCTGTGGCCTCTGCCAGTCCTTTGGTTGCCCCTGCCCTGTATGTGGATGATTTCTGCATTTGGGTTAGTTCCTCCTCGATGGCATCGTCAGAGCGGCAGCTCCAGGGAGCTATACAGCGTGCATCTGCATGGACCCTCTCACACGGGTTTCAATTCTCTCCTTCAAAATCGCGGGTGATCCACTTCTGTCGCCGTACTACGATCCACCCTGATCCAGAGCTCTATCTCGCTGCACAACGATTGCCTTTTGGTCCCACAGTTTCGTTTCCTGGGTCTTCTTTTCGACAACAAGCTCACTTGACTGCCACATATCAGACTCCTGAAGGTAGAATGTTTCTGTAAACTCAATGTCCTTCGCTTCCTTGCCCACTCCTATTGGGGTATGGACCGTTGCCTCCTTCTCCGTCTTTATCATGCTCTAGTTCTGTCTCGCTTGGACTATGGTTGACAAGTTTATGGTTGTTGCTCCTTCCACACTGCACATGCTGGATCCAGTCTACCATTGTGGTATCCGTTTATCAACAGGGCTAGTAGGGAAGGCACTGGTGACCAGTCTCCTGGTTGAAGCTGGGATCCACCCCCCACTCTGTTCGGCGGTCCCAGCTTCTGGTGTCTTATGCACTCGTTATCCGTTCCTCTCCTACGCATCCTTCCTATTCTATCCTGTTCCCAGACCATGGACGTCGCCCACCCGACTCCCGACCACAGGCGGGTTTATCGGTTGGGCTCCGCCTTGCATCTCTTTGTCGTGTTTTCAGCTTCCTTCTTTGTCCTGTCTTCCTCGCTCCGTTCCCTCCAACCCCCCCCCCCCCCCCCCACCCCCCTCTTGGTTAGTTCCTCGGCCTCGAATTCAGATGGATCTCTGCCGTGGTCCGAAAGATTCCATCCCCCCTGGTGGTGTTCCTTTCCTTTTTCCGCCGAATTTTGTGGGAGTTTTGGGATGCTGTCGTTTTTTAGACTGATGGCTCTAAATCTACTGATCATGTTGGGTATGCCTTCACGTCCTCTATTGGAACGGAAAATCATCTGCTGCCATCTACATGTGGGGTGTTTACTGAGGAATTGGTGGCAATTTCCCAGACTCTTACCTTCATTAAAGAGTCCCAACACAACCGCATTTTGTTATGTACGGACTCGATGAGTGGCCTTCTTGCTATTGACCGGTGTTTTTCGCGCCATCCCTTGGTCTCTGCCATTCATGACCATCTCGCTGATATTCACCGTGCTGCTTGTTCCATTGACTTTCTTTGGGTCCCTGGCCATGTTGTCATCTCGGGTACTGAGCTCGCTGTTCGTTTGGCTGGAGGTGCAGTCACTTACCACCCATTTTCTGTAACCCCTCCTGCAGACGATTTACAGCTCCACATCAAATCCCACTTCGCACAATCATGGGCCCATACTTGGTTCGCTACTCCTCTCTCTAATAAACTTCACGTGATTAAGGTGACCACAGGCCTGTGGCGTTCTTCCTTTCGCGTCTCCCGAAAGACTTGACCACACTGTGTCATCTCCGCATTCGCCATACCATGCTGACCCATGGTTTTCTTTTGCGTCATGAGCCACCCCCACTTTGTGGTTGTGGAGCCTTCCAGTAAGTTGCCCATATTTTGTTTGAATGCCCCCTTCTTTTGGCTCTGCGTGCTAAGTACAGCCTGCCCCACACTTTACCTTTGATGTTGGCTGACGATTCCCGGATGGTCTCTCTGGTTTTCGGTTTTCTCCAGGAAAGTGGATTTTATTCTCAGTTTTAAGGTATTGGGGCAGGGCGGTGAGTGTTTGTGTGTCTCCCACTGTAAGCCATGTTTGGAGATTCCAGACTCATCTCCCTGACAGAGATAATCTTTTCTTGCCCTTTTACTCAAACCAATCCTTTAAAAAAAAGGGTAAAACAGTCTCCTTTTACCATAGGTTGCACATCTTAAGTCACAGGTGGTCTTGCCTATGCTGCTTCAGCATAGCGTTGGGTTTGTTCTCTTGCCAACTTGCCTCATTTTGTTTTTTACGATTTACAACATGACTGCCCTTTTACGTTTTTGCCTTCTTCCCTTTTATTGTTCTGACTTTCCTCAGATGTCCCATTAGCGGAATGGACCCTATTTGAAACAATTGACTGATGACCTTGCTGTTTGGTCCCTTAAACCTCAAACAACCAACTAACCAGTCTCCTCCACACGGCTCTCCTCTGATTCCCTTGGCGCCACCAGTGGAGATCAAGGAGGCTGTAATTTGCAGATTTGCCACTCAGTCGTAAAAGATGTGTCAGTATTCTGGTGCCATGTAAAAACATGGTAAGTTTATTCTACTCCATTCACAACTGCATTAGATCATTGAAATAAATCAGAAAAGCATGGACCCAGGACTGAAGGCACTTTTTTCCCAAACACTATTCCACTGATCTTACTAAAAGTTGAATCTAGTGCTGCATGTCATGAATTTGGTTAATCATTCCTATCTGATAGCTTCCTGGTTCAACAGAAATGAATCTTGGATGTAAAATCATACCTATTTCTGAGTAAATCCAGACAATTTTATTTTCAGTGTTACATATATTTTCCTGCATCTTAAAAGATTACAACACACAAAGAAAAGGATTTGTCAGAAACGGTGAGAGGTCATCAGGCAGTGCAGATAAGGATGCACAACATACACTCACTTTCATAATGAGCACTTTGTTGCTTCCAACAAACATTAGACACAATTTCAAACCTCTAAATGCTGAACAACAGATATGTAAAATATTATCATTTGCAAAATACCAGAGATTCAAAGAAACCGCAGTGTATAAAACAGCTTTAAATAATTGTAGTTGTAACTGATAACAATTAGAAACACAATAGTAAACTTTTCCTCCTAGTTTGTATTTGGCCATCTCCCATAGCATTTTCAAAGTTTGCTTGAGGTCCAATACATCCTGGCCTATGGAAACCATATTTCCAGTCAGAGAATTCAAACAAAAGTTTTCTAAAATCCATCATATTCATTTAAAATAAAGGCTTAAAACAACAAATGTATTAAATTTCTGCTTTGTGTCCTTTAGCTTTATCATTTTTCATGGGTTTTATTGCATGCTGTTGAAACTTTAAGAACACACAATCATAATATGGTACAACACTTGTTCCTGTCGTTATATGTAATAGGCCATAGTCAAGTACGAGGGTTGAGTGAAAAGTAATGCTCCACCTTCGTTAATTGGGTTTGGATGGAAATATCTTAATAAATCACATGTAGACATAGTCTGCAGAACGTGATCCTTAACTAAAAGTATTCACTTTTCCACATAATCAACACGAGCCAATTGGATAAATTTCTGCCAACAATGAACAAGTATTCTGAATCCATCACAGAAGAAGTCGACACTGTTCCTGAAACCAGTCTCACAGTTCTCTCAACGTATTCATCAGAAGCATAATGTTCCAGCAGATCGCCTTTCATTATCAAGAACAGATGGAAGTCAAATGGTGCTAAATCTGGACTGTATGGAGGATTCTGTATGGTTGTAACGTGCTGGGTTGTTTCCTCACCTGGGACACCACATGTAACGTGCCGGGACATGTCCTTATTTAGTAGTGTCATTTAAAGTTCACGTCACAATCGGATGTACCGGTACTGAAATATTTCCTCGCCCAGTGTTCTCGATCTAACTTGCTTTGCTTATTCAATTTTGTCTTCCCGGTAGCTACGTCTGTCTCAACTAAATCACACTGAAATTAAGAAGCCAGGATCCTAGGTTAAGTTTTCCAAAATCAAAAGTCAAGATTGTATTGATTGTTGAACATTTATGTCAACCACATGGCGATTTCTTTGTTCTCACTCGCACACAGAATATTCATGTGACCAGACCTCTTACACTTAATCGTCACATTAGGAAGGTTAAAAACTTCCAGTCTTTAACAAAGTTCACAGTCACAATTACCGAAAAAATTGACCAACTTGCTGCACTATTGCTCCAAGAGAATCTGACCGAGAACTAACTAGAGCTGCACTAGCTCCGACCTTAAATAGACGAGCGCTTGAATGTTTGACTATTCTGTTAATATATTATAGTTTATAATTTCCCAGGGTTAAAATGATCCTTTCTAACTGGTTTTTAAGTTAACTATTGGGTTTATTATTTAACTAACATGAGTAAGCTGTATCAATTTAAATACGCGAAACTAACTTATGCATCCGCCGTGGGAATTCCCGACTTGTAACCACGGTAGCCCTTTAGAACAATAATTTTTACGTATTCAAATTTACTTAATTCTTAATTAATGCACTTACAAAGTTGAGACTGGAGTCACTTTACGTAGAAAAATAAAGATATCAAAAATATCAAAACAGATGTCGGAATTATTTAGTAGTTTGGTCACAATTGGCACTGAAAGTCATACAGGCAACAGATTTTAAGTCTTAATATCTATTGAACTAACAGACTTTGGGTAAATTTAAACACTTTGCTGGAATCAGTAAAATTTAGGCTTTCTTTTGGATGCAGTCTTATAGCTGAATTTGATCTATTAGCTCACTCGAATGTTACTTAATATATATTGCACAATATGTCATCGTCCATAACTGTTAATAGTATGCATTTCCAATAAAACTGATTACCTCATTGCTTTTAGAATATATACTAGAATGTACTGAAATAATAGGTTTTACTAGGGGAATTTTATTTAAACTATTTCTGAATTCTGTGCTATGAGGCTGAAGGCCACAGAATCTGTAGTCGGGATCTGAGTAGTGAAAATGAAAAAAAAAATTAAACGTTCATTGCTTAATTAGGTTACTGAAGTAGCGTAAGACCAAAGCAGGATAGCAGTGGGCAACCCTGCTTCGATACATGGTGGTGAGATTGTCCCTGAAATTCTTCTGTGGTTACACGTGAAGCAATAATGTGACCCACACATTCTTGTGAAATGCTGATTGTGCTTGAAATTTCTCTCTGACTGATAAGACGATCGTTCTGAATCAGTCATCGGTTTGCTTGTGAAACTTAGTGGTTGCTGTTCCAGGACATCCAACTCTGTCACGCCAGTCAGATGTTCTCGCATCAACACCTTTAAACTTACACGCCCAATGACGGACAGTACTCACATCAACACATTCACCATAAAATGCTTACATTCTCTGATGAATCTCCTTTGGAGTGACACATTCTGCTGTCAAGAATCAAATGACTACACGTTGCTTAAATGCATTGCCCTACCGTCTGTAGGGTTCCATACTTTACACTGTAACACTACAACAGTTCAATGCTTAGGCTTCCTGCCACCTGGAGCTGTAGAGGAGAGGCTACAGAACAAGCCAGTACCTGCCACATACCAATGCTGTCAACAGTTGAAATGTTACGGAGGTGAAGGCATTACCTTTCAGTCAACCCTCGTACACAACATGTCAGTTTGAGCTTGGTTTCCTATTAATAACTGTAATATCTAGAGTGTTACCTGGAAAGTGTGTGCAGCTACAAAGTAATTCATTGTTACTCTAGCGCTTATGAGCCTCTCTCTGTAAGAGTGCTTGCATCACAAATGTGTGTTCTTAGTATAATATTTCCTTGTAGATATTTGTACACACTACTGTGATTCAGTTGCGAATAGTTTCCTTTATAATTAGTAATTGTGGAAAGAGAAATGTCACAAGCGCACTCAGTATGATCGGTAATACTGGTTGCCTGTTGTTGACTCCCCACACCTTGTCTCAAGTACGACTAATATGAACGATGTATGGTTACATTATTAAGGATTTATTGTTGTTGTGTGTTTTTTGTTAGTTTAATGTGATTATGCAGAAGCTTATAGAGAGATAGTTTTTGATACGATAGTTTGATATACACATTGCCATCTCTTCATATTATTATACTTCATAAATACTAGATGTAGTACTGCATCTACGTCCCTTGATGTAATTTAATTATATCTGACTCCAGCATGTTTAGAGAGTCAGCTGCTTATGACATGGGTGTTTTCTGCTTTCTACACGTTATGGTTTGTACACTGTTTTTATTACGTTTGTATGGCATGTATACAGCATGTGCCCCCTGTACGTATGTTTGCCATTTGGTTGATTTTTTAAAATGCCTTTGTTGAACACAGCTTTGTTACTGTTATACATTCGTACAAACTTGACATAGAAGTGTTTTTACCTAATGTTATGTATTATGCACATTCACGCTCTTTGTTTGCATGATCTTCGAACTGTTAACTTCGACACTTCATATCTTAGCTGTGTACCTCACAGGCAGTTTTTTACTTTAGAATTCCAACACTACGTTCACTGTTTCATATATTTTCATTATGATAATCGTTTTTCGTGTACGATGAAAGGTATGAATTCTGATCATATGATAGTAATTTTCTCGAAAAGAAACTCTATTTAGTAATCTTACTGGGTCCTCTGTTCAGTTTCGATGTCAGATTGCTGGCCAGATTGGCCAAGCGGTTCTAGGCGCTACAGTTTGGAACCGCGCGACTGCTACTGTCGCAGTTCTAATTCTGCCTTGGGCCTGGATGTCCTTAGGTTAGTTAGGTTTAAGTAGCTCTAAGGTCTAGGGGACTGATGATCTCAGAAGTTAAGTCCCATATTGCTCAGAGCCATTTGAACCATTTTGATGTTAGATTCTATTTCCTTCTGTTTGGTCTTTTACATAAATGGTAAATGACCAAAACCAGTCATAATAAAAAGTAACCTCTCACTACACTTACCTCTCTGTGAAAGGAATTATTAGTTGAAGCCATAGTGTTCGCAGTTAAATTTTTCTGTTACCATAATCATACGACCTTAAAGCTTTTTAAAAAAACTGGCTCAGAGTACTATGGGACTTAACATCTGACGTCATCAGTTCCCTAGACATAGAACTATTTAAACCTAACTAACGTAAGGGCAGCACACACATCCATGCCCGAGGCAGGATTCGAACCTGTGACTGTAGCAGCAGCATGGTTCCAGACTAAAGCGCCTAGAACCGCTCGGCCACAACGGCCGGCCACTGTTATTCACATATGTATTCAACAATTCGTGTAAAATTACTTTTTGGATTAATTTACAGTCTTAAAACTGCAGGTGTAGACTCCAAATTCAAGTTTCAAAGTAATTAATGAAATTGGTGTTTGTGTGCTTGGAGATGGTTTCGTTATCCATACTCTCTCCCCAAAATAGTTGTATTCCACAAATATATCTTAGTTTAAGTGTGTACTATTAGTCTTTGAAATTAGTTCGCTTTGAAAGGAAACATAGTTTCGGTAATGGCAATCGGAAGTCCCTATTAGTGTTGGTTCTTGCAAGCACTGTAAAAAAAGTCTGGTACAAACATTTGCAACGATCAGAACTACATGTGGTTCAGTTAGATGATGCAGTGTCATGTTTAGTACTTCCAATGTGGATGGAACAATATTTTCAGATTAATACTACACGAGATTGTAGATGGCTGATGTAGAAATGTTAATTACTCTTCATGTAACATACAGCTATTACTTACTTTGCATGCTCCACAATTTTAAAATGTTATTGCTCACTTAACCGGCATCCTTAACAAAGGATGTGTTACATCTAGCTGATTATCCTGAAGGATGTATATTATACCTTCTCTTACAGGTGCTTACAATGTCGATTGACTTGTATATTGTGTTAAGTGTATCTTCGGCAGAAGTTTGAACAGCTAACTATATCTTGACTCTCTGTTGTTACTAGATCAGTTATGGTTTTCACACTACAGAGTGTGGTTCTGAAGTAAAAGGACAGAATTTAAATCATAAAATTTTATTGTCTACTGTTCTTCACATTGTTAAATGCTCTTCTGTTGCTGTTTGATATAATGCGTACTATTATGCATTTATTGTTATACAGGGTGTTACAAAAAGGTACGGCCAAATTTTCAGGAAACATTCCTCACACACAAATAAAGGGAAGATGATGTTATGTCGACATGTGTCCAGAAACGCTTAATTTCCATGTAAGAGCTCATTTTAGTTTCGCCATTATGTATTGATTCACCGCCATGATTTCATACGGGATACTACATGTGCTGCTAGAACATGTGCCTTTACAAGTACGACACAACATGTGGTTCATGCACGATGGAGCTCCTGCACATTTCAGTAGAAGTGTTCGTATGCTTCTCAACAACAGATTCAGTTACCGATGGATTGGTAGAGGCGGACCAATTCCATGGCCTCCACGCTCTCCTGACCTCAACCCTCTTGACTCTCATTTATGGGGGCATTTGAAAGCTCTGGTCTACGCAACTCCGCCAAATGTAGAGACTCTTCGTGCTCGCATTGTGGACGTCTGTGATACAATACGCCATTCTCCAGAGCTGCATCAGAGCATCAGGGATTCCATGAGATGGAGGGTGGATGCATGTTTCCTAGCTAACGGAAGATATTTTGAACATTTCCTGTAACAAAGTGTTTGAAGTCACGCTGGTACGTGCTGTTGCTGTGTTTCCATTCCATTATTAATGTAATTTGAAGAGAAGTAATAAAATGAGCTATAACATGGAAAGTAAGCGTTTCCAGACACAAAGAAAGTAAATATGTTACGTGGACATGTGTGTGAGGAATGTTTCCTGAAAGTTTGGCCATACCTTTTTGTTAACACCCTGTATATGTGGACTGATAATGTGTGCTCTACATTTTGGGGGACATCATACATACTGTTAACATATTTTTAAATAATAGCCAATAATGCTAACTGAAATTAAGCTTGTAAATTGGATTTTTTAAACATTTTAATTAGTAAAACCCATTACTTCCTCTATAAGTCTTATAGAAATACATGGGGACTTTCGAAAAAGAAATTTATTCTGTTCTATAATCTACATATTAAAAAGTCTATATATTTTGTCTTGGTTGAAGTCAGTCGTTATCTGAACATGCATGGGCTATCATCATGACAATAAATTCCACTGCAAAGTATTTCAACTGACAGACATATCAGCTCTCTTAAAGATTAGCTTTGTGCTGAACATGTAGTGGGTTATTGCTGTATGATGCTTTCCTATAGATACACAATAACTATCTAAGTTAGTATTTTAGACAAAGATTGTAACATTTCAGTGGAACAATTTCAATTTAATTATGAGGAATTTTAACTTCTGTACCAGATCAAACAATATGTGTAATTATTTCCACTATTATTAAAACGAGGAAAATACTTTCACGACAAGCAGCTTTAATTATTAGCTAAGGAGTGACCTGTGTGTACCAGTTAAACAGTTTTCAATGTCTAATTGAATGGTACATGTAACAAATCTCTATGATGTGTCCACATGTAAAAATTATATTTATTCAGTAAGTGCTGTTCCTGTTAAAAGCACTTTCCTGTCAGTGCATAGAAAATAATGTTTATTACTTACGGTTTGCTTGCATGTATTGAGTGTACTATGCATTAAGTAACAATTCACAAATCTTCCTTCTCTTTGTGTCAAATAGCCTTAGATGACCTAGCGCTCTGACACCACTTCCACTAACTTTGACTTTTGGTTTCCTTTCCTGTCGGCCTCTCTTGGTCAACTCTTGATTTTTCGACCCCAACGGTATTAGGTTGCGAGCCCGAGGGTGTCCCTCATTCTCTTTCTCTAATCTTACATTCCATATGGAGGAGAGCCTCCATAGATGTGAAGTCAGCCCTGCTAGGAATGCCAACCTGTAAGACAAAATGTCGCCCTCCAAACTGAGGGTAATATGACAATACTGGTAATCTGTGCTAGAATCGTAGTACTCACAAGCTTCAGAACAAGCCCCAGATATGAAGGTTGATGAAAAGATGGCGAGATCATACCATAATGGGTGTGTAGACATCATGCACCCTCTACTACTCTCATTTGGGAACAATGTGGCCTGTGGTTGATGACGTCCCTCTGTATCAAAACTGAAGGAGTTGAGACATAAACCACATAAAATGGTAACAGTTGCTGCATTTGTATCATCGCCAAAAGAAGTAAATGAGAATAATGGTAACCCCCTCCAGGAGCCATTACTAGAGGGACAATCCTAGAGAGAAGCTTAGCACTTCAACACTGCACCGAGAGAAATGAACAAATGAGACAGATGAGGTTGGTGTTCCAAAATTACTGAGACGTTATGCACTGGGTTGGTCATTACTGAAGGATAGAACTAAAGTTATGTTGCTGGTGCGAAATGTGAAGACTGAAGTGAAAGTGCTTCCTCAATTTCAGCAACAGTGCCCCACAATGTTTCGACAGTTACTTCAACCTAAAACAGTTCATTGCACAGCATCTCAAAAAATGTAATGTTCCCGATTGTCAGTCACCCCAGATCTAACGGATGTCTGCACTAATAGTCTTCATTTGGAACCTGGTGACCACTACTAGGAGAAATACGACAGTTACTGAAGAAGACGGTTCTGCATCTTTAACAGGAAGATGACATGATGTACAGTCAGCTTGATAAGGGGCCTGAAGAATCTTCACCTGCTGTTTTCTATTTGGAAGAGGGACATAAGATGCCTGTAGGCCAACATCATTCCACAAAACTTAAAATTCTGACAAATAAGCTCTACCTGCCAACCAGCCAGCACGTTTCTTCCTGTTGTGTACTTGTCTCACCTTTGCTGGAAAGTCCAGCATAAGAGCCAAGAAACCAATATACACAGAGCAGTTGACGACGACTGCCTGTGGCTACATGTTGTGAGATTCTGACATGCTTGTACCTCAGTCACTCGGAACACATCGTTGCATCTCAGAATCTTCAGCTGAATGCAATTTTAAATACCAGTGCACTGCTACTTTCGTCTGGCGTGGAAGTGGACAGCTTAGAATGAATAAAGTGCGAGATGCCAATCTTAGTAGATGTACCATCCCGATGTTTCACGGACCAATTTGTGAGATGTGGTAGTACTGTGGGTGCTCTATAAAATGCCAAAGGACAGTGGTAACTCTATGGGTCGCTGTTCCTAAGTTGGCCTGTCTCTGGCTTTACATCAGAACATTTCTTGAGGGAGATAGGATAACCGGAAGAGTGCAATGTGCTACGTGGCACAAGAAACTGCCACCTGTTCTCCAATATCTGTGTTGACTTCGCACTGAACTACAGCAACAAAGAAGACCATCCAGAACTTGGGATATAAGGTAACAAGGTACAAAGAAACATGTTATTGTGAGGAGAAAATTGTGTCCCAGTCACTTCTGTTAACCTGGCTTCAGTGTAACATCAGCCACAGTTCCCACAGGTGTGATGCGCTGTTGCAACATTAGTTCTGACGAGGAGTAGTACACAAGTATCTCATGAGCAAGGGCAGTATTGGAAAAAAGAGCCTGTTGGTTGTTTCACTTCATGTATTCTTCACAAGCTGTTTATGTATGTGCCTCGCCTGCAGCGTTGCTATTACCTTTTTTCTTATTCATTGTATTTAATCATACAATACAGTGTAAATAAATGTTAGCTGAGCATTATTCTCTACATCTGTTCTGCACCACGTAGGAAATGGTTAACATTTCAAGAAAGATGACTTCGTTGTGTGTAATGTGCATATTGAAATGAATGCACTGCATAAGTGAGGTAAATTGGCATCTATAAGATAACAAAACCCATGAATATTTTGCAAATAATAAGTGGCAGAATTCCATGATTTATGAATTAAATGTACTGAAAGTAATTTAGCACCATTTTGGCTATTTACTTATGAGCAATAAACTGTTCAGCGTTTTTGACTATATAACATGTTCAGTGCTGATAAATACATTAATAGAACAACGTTTAACAGCTTGGTATCGTCCTTTTACTACAAAATACATCTATATTTACTGTGCAGCTACCTTGGTGTGTTTATTTCGCACCGAAAGGGGTTTTATGCAGTCTGTGCAGCAGAACTTTGGTTTTTGTGTGTGTGTGTACTTTCTGTTACTGTGTCTTTCATTGTCATATTTGGGTGGCCAATGATAAACTTAACAGACGACAGCGCTAGTGGAATAATGACGTTTCTTTAAGACAGTAATTTATATGAATTTAGAGCTCCTGTGTAATACTTCATTGTAACGTGATAATTAAGAGACTTGGATAAAATTCGTTATTGCAGTTATCTGCTCATTTTTTAGTTACAAAAATTGTATCCTGGAATGTGAACATCCACCGTAATGCACTCGTTAGTTTTATCACTACAGTCAAGAGACTTGTCATAATGCCAAGCTATACAAGAACTGAAGACTTGCAGTTTTGAGTGTATACATCAGTTACATTGAAGTATACTATGAACAGCTTCTCATAAATTGAGACTGCCAATTTAGATGTTGCATCTGTTCAGTAAGGATGTCTTACTGCTCATTGTTTTATGCACTGCAGGTGATGTGAATTAACTTTGTCTCCTCGCCACCACAAACAAGATACAAAATCTGCAGTTTGCTCTCGCTGTTGTCCGTGTCCAGTGTGTTTCACAATTCCTAACACAGGCCTTCATGGTTTGTACATTTCTGGACATGAGCTCATTACCAAAACTTCGTCTACTAAGCTTTCTATCAAAAAGTGTAACAGGAAACGTGAAATGCCCTGCATTTATTAGTGATCAGATTGATGGCAGATGCTTTGCACAGTTTATTGAGCGTCAGTATGAAAGTGTCTTATATATCTAGTTTTGCAGCATCTGCTACTATGTAGCAAGTGGAATTACGTCCAATTATTACACACAAAATTATGAAGTTAACGTCTAATTGCTATGTTTCTTCCAGTGTTACCAGTTGGGGTCTTTGGAAGTTCATTGTTCATTGGAAAGTTAACATAGCTAACGTAATGAACTAAGTTTTGAGAGTTGTAAATGATGGGGTTTTTGTTGGAGAGAAATTTCGCGGTGAATAAACTTCCTTCCACTTCACAATCTTTCCTTCAATCTTCCTTAATGAACATCAGTGTGCAGTAATAGAAATACCTTGTTATTCTATGATGCCCATAAAATTCTCTGGTAATATTTCTACAATGAAACCTGGACAAAGTCTGTAAAATTAATAGCAAAGTTCCCCATGCGAATTAAACCAATGACTTTACGGCTTATGGATGTGAACAATACAATTAGTTTCTTCACAGTAGTATGAACACTCTGATAATATTTAAGAACGAAGTGATGAATTATGCAAATACTGGTTTGCAAGACACTTTAATTCTCTCATAAAGAACAAAGAAGTTTGTTAAAAGTTACTATGTGGGGCTATGTAATTTTGAATGTAAAAGACACAGGTCTTAAAAATGTACCAGTGTAACTTGAATTTCTAAAGATTCCCACGCATGAGAGTAGAGGACTCATCGCTCTGTAAATTGTGTTAATTGACTTGAAACATGTAAAAACGAAAAGTTCTGGACAGTTTTGAAGTTGAGTGTCAAGTTTGGAAGTTGGTAAGCGCTCTTTCGCCAACAATGAATGGATAAAGTCCATGTATACGCACACAATCTACGGGGAGTCGAAAAGCACTTGGTTCCTCAAGTTCCTAACTATTTGTGTTATTCCGTTGAACTTCCACTATATTACACATCTAAATGAGTAAATTATGGCTTTATGAATGTCTGAATTTGGTCAATTATGTGAGATAATAATTATAAAACTTCTGTTGTCCTTGGAAGCTGTAATGTAGGCAACCTGAAATTAATAACCATCCCAGAGCCCGGTACCAGTGTCGCCATCTTAGTGACAACCAGGGACATGGAAGACATGATTGAATACCAGTTACAGGAACAATTGTTATAATCGTTGTAACCAAAGTGCTCACATAACAAGAAGGCAAAGTCAGATTTACAGTATGCTCTGACTGCCTGCATAGTGACTTTAACATATTGAACCTTGAGTTACTGGCACTGCGTTTTCACTTGTTACTTCAATGTTTTTATTAGACCAGCTACTGGCTACAGATGTCACCCCCCCCCCCCCTCCACAGTCAAATGTATGTATTCATTCATGTAATAGGTTGTCACCCCTACACTGACATTTTTGTAGTATACCAGCAGTTTAAAAATGCTCCCCTGAGAACAAACAGGTGAAAATGTTTCTCTGTAAAACAATGACAGAAAAGTGGGGAACCAGCTGCACAGTCTCATTTTCGTTTCTTCATCAAACATTTTGGCGCATGAACGTACGCTGTTGTAACATGGAACATTGCACATCTTTTATCCAATCTCTCTGAGTTAAGTATTCATACTCCACCAAAATGGGGAACAAAAAGATGGCTATAGGGGTGTGGAAAACATGAAAATAATTCCCCCTACCCCCCCCCCCCTACCCCCCACCGTGACGATGCCTGGAAAAAATCTAGGCTCCACTCACTCTCAGCAGCGGTCTCCACCAGTTATCTCTACCACTGCCACTGTCGCCTCTGTTCCACAGTGTCTCTCTGCTACTCTCTCAATGCAAAAACGCGAATATGTTCTTCCTTAATTCAGTTCCATTCAGTCAGACCCAAAGGACAGCTTGTGGCTAAAAGTTACCTTCCCCACTATGTCCAGTCGATACTCGACTCGTCTCAGGAATATAGTACTATTTCTAGGATCAATATTTTTTATAGCTGAATCCTTAATGGTCTCGACATTCACCTCGACCAAAACAGATTCATTGGGCTGTAGGACAGGTTCCCTGCATAGATCACGGAGCTGATCTCTATTCGATATGAAGGGTTCCCATTGAGAAACTCAGTTGCAGGACTGGTCTTCCACCCACAGTAACAACTTGACCAGTATATTGACCCTGTCGACGAGTGCTAATGAACAGGCTTCTGTGGTGTTTGCAATCATAGAACTTCGTGAAATCAACAGATTAAATCTGGTTCCTTAATGTGTCATCTGTTTTTCAGTGAATTACCAAAGAACGAAGATCTGATCTACTGTTCAGAACCTTGGCTGCAAACCTCTCTGAATTCATCAATTACTAATTTTCAAGAGTTGAGTTCTCTATACGAGCAGCTGGACAAGATGACGTATCTTAGACAAATGTGTGTTATTGTTGAGTGGCCCTCCTTAGTCAATCATCCTCGTTTATGGTCTGCATAGATTAGCAGCGTTTTCCTTTCTGGTATTTCTTCTTTGGTCCTTACAATTATCTGCTGGTGTAGTCTGCTGCAAGTAAGTTTCTCACCTCCAGTCTGGATCAATTTGGCTTGTATTCTGTTTTCACCTGGGCTTCCCTTCTTAAGCTATTTGATTCGTTTGGAAATCATGCTGTGTGCATTGGGAAAGGGGGGGAGGGAGGAGGGACGACAGTGGTGTGGGTCAGCCGTAGTTAGAATGGAAATAGAATCCTACTTTGGTTTCATTACAATTGGAGATGGTAGAAGTACTCCTTCCATCTTCTGGCGATTTCAGTCGTTTGCAACCATTTTACATCTTCGACAATATCCTTTGTAGCCTGTGAACGTTATAAGCATTACTGTGACACTGTCTGCTCTCGCCTGTTTCTGCCTCCACGATGATGTCCTTGATATACTTCCTCTTCGCTCTTCTCAGTGTTGTCAGGGTAGCTCTTCAAGCCACCTCAAATTGTTCTTAATTCTGCACAAGATTTGTCTCCAGCAAACCCCTTCTCATGGTTTTCGGTCTCTGTTCAGAAGGAATTAAAGCTTGTAAATCATTAAACACATAGAACTGGTCACGTTATTGTAAAACTCCAACAACAGCGAAAACTACTCCACCAACAACACCAACTCCATCAAACAACTCAAAAAAAGCACTTCGAACTTTATCTCAACGAGCAATGCAGGAAGAATGATTCACAGCTCTTCCTTTCGTCTGTCGCAGCCGTCAGCCTGATCACGTGACTCGCCAGCAGCGCCTCTCGTGGCGCCTCAACCACTGTCCGTCCGACAAATTGGTTGTGTGTCGGTGTTTTGACCGACCGACCGACCAACTTTCACTGTCGGGCGCGACGCACCACTGGACAGCCGACCCAACAGATTGTGTCGAGTGTGCGTGATCGTGCCAACCGCCCGACTAAAATTCATGTTTTGTCACAGCCGACGGAATTAAATAGTATTCTAATATACATGTCGACGTCCGAGGAGAAGATACTTTAAGGACTGAGTTTTTAAAGAAATTTAAAGACTGCTGATGTATTTGCGGCACATCGTGCGAGGAGTATTAACAATAGAGATGCAAGAAATGAGGCACCTGTTTCATTTTTTAACGAATACATATTGGTTTCTCTTTATGCAACACGAGGTTAAGTCTGTCGACCTTCTTTCTCTTTTTAGGTTTTATTTCCGATACTTATCGGAAATGAAATCGAAAACTGAAGTATCGACATTCCATGGACGTTAATTCATAAAATGTACTTGCCTCACTGTTGTAAGTACTGAAAAATTCCAGCCTATATCCATGCCATCTGCCATGTAGTTTTTTTCAGTTCTAACAGTCGCTAAATGCTTCATTTCTTATTCATCTGTTGTATTTATTAGATGATGCGCGCCTCCACCATGTGTAATCTTTCTTCTTCGAATATGGGTCTCTGAGGTAATCTTGTTGTGCTACATCCACAAATAAATCAATAATGTTTTCACGAATGACTTTTGTTTTATTTATTTTGCTTTACCACGATGTATTTTCTCAGTCAACTATAAATCACGTTGCACATTTCAGGAACAACTTTAGTTAATAATTGTGGCAGCAGAAGAACACTGAATCTTACGTCTCCTGCCATTGGCGACAAATCGTAATATATGTAGCTAACAGTCTCTCCTCGAAGTTTACAACCTCTGTCACGACTGCAGTATTTTCGCTTAAGAATGGTTTTATGATGTTCAGCTGTTTCGTAATGCACGATTCACCCGTTTTTGCTTTTGTGAAAAACCGAGCGGGATCCCATAGGGCAAACACATTGAACTAAACATAAAATAAAGAAACTACGACAGCAGGCCCGCATTGTAATCACAGAGTTTAGTCGGTCGGGACGTGTGTAGGCTGTCATGGAATTGGTCGTCTGTCAGCCAGTAAATTGGTGGGTGTGCAGGGGTGTTATATACGCCCTAATTAACGCAAATAATGTTCGTTTATACTCAAACTAATGACAAATGCGACTTCCCTGCTTTCCGACGCTGAGCTGCCTCTGCTTCCTTTGCCTCGTCTGACGATAGCCAACACAGCCGGATAAATGTTTTCGCTATGGCACCAATTTTAATTACTTGCTGATGAACAAAAGAATCGTTCGCAAAGTATGGCACACAGGTTTTTAGTGACCCCACATTCCGTGTGCAAATTGTGGTATCCATAGATATAGGCAAATATTAACTCCTATTTCGTAGCTGGAGGAGTAGCAGGTTAAAGTTTAACGTCCTGTTGACAACGAGGAGGAGCATATTCATGGAAGGATGGAGTAGGAAATCGGCCATGCCCTTTCAAGAGAACCAACATGGCATTCGCAGTAAATAGTTAAGGGAAATTACAGAAAACCTATACTTAACTGGCCGGACGCAGGTTTGCACTGTCAACCTCCCGAATACGAGTACATTTTGCTAACTACTGCGTTACCTTGCTCGATAATTTCATAGTAGTTTCGAGGAACGATCCTGAGCTTACAAACAAACCTCAACGAGAAATCGTGGTCAGCCGCTCAAGCGAACTTCCCTCAAGCATTGCCAGTAACTTCCCATTGGATGTCGCCAGTGATCTGTCGTAATTTTCGCATCGATATACTACATAATTGGTAAGGTATAGTATTGAAACACTTAAGTAAGAAACTTGTTACGAGATGTCGGAATCTGCTGCTTCGAAATCTAGTTTTTCGAGCTCTGTCTATCATTCAGTTACGAGGCCAGGTATCACTGTCTCTCCATCCTGATAGTAGTAACTTTCAGAGAATTCTGTGGTGAGAATCACCGTGTGAGCTGATACAAGAATATGGATTGTCCACAGCCACTTATGGAACTGCTCCTGCTGCCTTTATTGCGACTACATGTCTCCAACAGTTAGGCTTCGAAAATCAAGACAAGTTTTCAGTGGCAGCCTAAACTTCGTTGATTAGTTTCTATGTGGGCGACTTCATAGGCGAGTCAGATATGGAATCTGAAACTCAGAAACCCAGGTGACTCAGCTATCAGCTTCTGGATGGTTTCTACTGAGGAAATGGAACTCCAGTAGCCACAAGGTTGTGGAACAAATTCCAGTGCAGCACACAGAAACGTTTGTACCTTGTATTCTCATTGATGGAGAAGTAATAAAAACATTAGGAATCTTACGGTACCACAGCTCTTATCCTTTCCAGTGCCACTCGAAGCTGAAGAATCATCGGTGCTCAAAGATCGCCTGTCTACAACAGCATTCATTTTTGACCAACTAGGCCTTTTAGACCCATTAGTCACAAGATGGAACTGTTCTTGCAGCGCTTGTGTCAACTAAGCCTTGACTTGTATTAAGTCCTTCTATCCAACCTAGCTGATGAATGGAATGTCCTCTATATGTAACTGCCTTAACGAACTGATATTTTTATTTAGCAGGCATGTCATTCCCTGTCCTCAATACGTTAAATTCGAAATTCCATGTTTCTGTGATGTTTCACAGTTGGCATATGATGCCTGTGTATACATCATATGTGTTCTTCCCAACAACAAGATTGTAGTTTCATTGGCTGTGGCCGAATCTCGTTTAGCCCCTGTCACAGAACTATCTGTTCTGTGACTGGAATTATGAGATGCTTTTCGTCTTGCTCGGCTCATTCATAATTTGGCCAGTGACTTAGACATTGTAAACAGTAGTGATATCCATATTTGGACGGATTCTCCAATAGTTCTCAGCTGGCTGCAACGTAGTCTCACCGGAAAACCTTTGTTGTCAACAGAGTCTCTGAAATTCAGGAAATGAGTTGTTTCCAACTGGAGACACATCAAATCAGAAGACACTCCCACTGATTGCTTATCACGTGGCATCAGCGCAGCACATATGGATTCACTTTTGCAGTGGTGCTCTGCCCCATCATGGCTATTCAGTAGTGACCTGGACTACAGCACTTGTCCTTCACTTGTGATAGGAGATGCGCCAGAAAGGGGTGTAGGTGTCTTTGATGTCTGTTATTGAGCTTAATGCTGAATCGTAGTGTAAGTATTCCCCTTTAAAGGAAACTCAAAGGATTTTGGCTTATACACTAAGGTTTGTTAACAATATAAGGCGGCAACAAACAGAGGATAACTGGGCCACTCACCCCACAGGAATACCAAAACGCTATCAAAAGAGCTTTTGGCATAGTTGGTGATTGCGCTCGTGAGATCGCATTGTTGAAGGCCAGTTACGCGGTTATAAGGCATATGACAGGAACCGTAGCGTCTATATCAGTGTCAGGTGGTGTTCATGTTTGTCCTAAACTCTCTAGTGAACCTGTGCCCTTTCAAATTCCTCTTCCCCCTGTGGGTCCAGGGCAAGAATAGGCCAACGGTATTCCTGCCCGTCCTAAGTGGCGACTAAAAAGAGTCCCTCTCCCTCAAGAGGGTAGATTGAACCTGCATCCAGAAACGGTTCCACTACTTATATTTGTGGTCATTTGGTTTTTCACTTATTATGGTTTCTTCCTTCCTTTGTTTGGTTCCTTTCATTATCCTCCTCCCTCTTACTGTCTTCCCTCCTCCTCCGTCCCCCTCTTCCTCCTCCGTCCCCCTCTTCCTCCTCCGTCCCCCTCTTCCTCCTCCGTCCCCCTCTTCCTCCCCCCTCTTCCTTCCTCCTCTGCCTTCTCCCCCGCCCCTTCCTCCTCAGCCTTCTCCCCCGACATTCCTTCCTCCTCCACCTTACCCCATCCTTCCCCCCTACTTTTCCCTCCTTCCACCCCTGCACCCTTCCCCCATCCTTCCCCCCTCCGCCCCCTCCTCTGCTCCCCCCTCCCCCTCCTCCTTTCCCCCTCCCCCTCCTTTCCCCCCTCATTTCCCCACTCCTTCCCCACTCCTCCTCGTGCTCATCCTCCTTCCCCCTCCTACTCCTCCTCCTCCTCCTCCTCCTCCACTTCCTCCTTCCCCCCTCCCCCTCCTACTGATCCTCTTCCTTCCCCCTCCCCCTCCACCTCTTCCTACTGATCCTCTTCCTTCCCCCCTCCTTCTCCCCTCCTTCTCCTGCTCCTCCTTCCCTGGCCTCCGCCTCGGCGTTTGAGACAGTCTGCCCTCTCTCTCCCTCCCTCCCTACATTTTCCTCTCCTTCTTTCCTCCCTGTGTGCCTGAAGGCCGACCCACACGTTCACACGCGTATTCGGTGACGGGGTAACGCGTAATTCACCGCGCTGGGTAGACAAGTAAGGCACGCACATACCCCCTGGTATAGGCCGGGCCCAGGGAAACCTTCCGACCATGCCTATTGTTCCCTCTGTCCGTTTCTTGGGAGGTGTGACATGAGGTGGGAGTGCCCTTTGAGAGGGTCCCCACAAGGAAGGAACGCGCCATTGGAGACGTTGGCAATCATAAGGGGATTACTCCGCAATGGATATCTCTTCCTCTCTCTCGACTTCTGCCAAAAAACGGAAACTTGACCAGCCACCAGTTACAAAAGTACTACCGCCTGCCACAAAGTTCCTCGTAGTTTCTAGATCTGTGGATGGACAAGATTTTTCATCTTTCAACCCTTTAGTTGTCCAGAAGAGCGTAGATGCCAAAGCTGGATGTGTAAAATCTTGTACCAGGATGCGTAACGGTACCCTGTTACTAGAAACTGAGAGCACATTCCAGGCACAAAAACTGCTTCGGGCCACACTCCTAAACGTTCCCTGTCTGGGTGGAGGCTCACCGCACTTTAAATTCGTCTCATGGTGTGGTATACACTAGATCGATGGACTGACTGACGAGGAGATTCAGTATTTCCTCGCTGAGCAGGGCATGACGGCTGTCCATAGGGTCATGGAAAAGGTCAACAATGACCTTGTACCAACCCGAAGACTTTTCTTGACCATTGATAGTGTTCAACAGCTGCTGTGCATCAGAGCGGGCTACGAAGTTATTTCTTTTCGCCCCAAAGTCCCGACACCTACGCGCTGCTACCAGTGTAAGCGTTTTAATCACACTCGCCAGTCCTGTTTTAACGCGGCTAAATGTCACTTGTGGCAGGGATGTCCATGAGGGTGACCGTCCACCTCCATCTCATCATGCTGTGAACTGTCAAGAGTGACCATGCAGCATCCTCCCACGACTGTCCCATCTACAAGGAAGAACGCTGTATACAGGAAATTCGGGTCAAAGAGAAACTATCCACCTCAGCTCCTCGCAAGGTATTTGCTATTAGGAAGCCCACGCTGCTGCCAGCGGGGAAATATAGTACCGTCCTCGCCGCTCCTCGGACTACCAGGGAGTTATCGATGCAGACACGCGATCTGATCTTAAGCACTACGGTCGTCCGTTCGGCCACTGCTAAGACCGCCCGGTCGACGTCTCCTCTTCCTCCCGTCACCCCTCAGACACAAGCACCTTCATCAGCTTCTGCCAAGACGAAAACCCAGAAGTCAGATGCACGGGCCTTCAAGAAGGAACCGTCCAGTGCAGACTTCCTACGAACCTCGAACTCCCAGCTATCGACCAGTACTACCACTAAACGACCTTCCAAGAAGGCTCATAGGAAGCAATGATCTCCTTCTCCGCCACGGCGCATTTCTTTTCCTGCTGCACCCAGCGGTTGCCGCTCCAAGCCGTCATCTGTTTCCCCTGGCCGCACCGCTGGTAGCCCAACATCTGGCCGTTCACCGTTGGAGGAAGCTCCCCCTCCCGGCCATCTTAACAAGATGGCCGATGAACCTATTGAACCTATGGACAATGACAATCCGCCTATTGATAGCGGCGGCAGTGCTCGCTCAAAGCCAGGCCCTCAGCGGCCTTTGAGGTGACCCCCTTCTTGCATCTTCTTTTTCTTCTCATGATTGCACTTACTCACTGGAATATTCGCGGCATTCGCTCCAACCGAGAGGACTTAAAGGTGCTCCTATGCCCATTTATTCCTCTATATGTACTACCCAACTTGCACGCTGTTTTGAGTGGTATGCACTTTCTGCTACATATTAGAGTGACCACTTCCCTTGTGTTATCCATCTCCTGCATCATACCCCATCTACATGCTCAACTAGTTGGCACATCTCCAAAGCAGACTGGGGGCTCTTCTCTTCCAGGGCGACCTTCCAGGATCAAACCTTCGCAAGCTGCGATAGTCAGGTCGCACACCTCACGGAAGTCATTCTCACTGCTGCTGTATATTCCATTCCTCACACTGCTTCTTCTCCAAGTCGCGCACCGGTCCATTGGTGGACCACAGCAGGTAGATACGCTATACGTGCTCGTCGACATGCTTTACGCACCTTTAAACGCCACCATACGATGGCGAATTGTATTAATTATAAACTATTACGTGCACAGTGTCGTCGTGTTATTAAAGAAAGCAAGAAAGACAGTTGGGCTGCTTTCACAAGCTCTTTACAGTTTTACTTCTTCTGTTGTCTGGGGTAGCCTGCGCCGGCTATCTAGCACTAAGGTCCACTCACCAGCATCTCGCTTGACGGTCGCGAATGACGTCCTTGTGGCCCCTAAGGATGTCGGCAATGCCTTCGGCCGATTTATTGCAGAGGTTTCGAGCACTGCTCATTACCACCCTGCCTTCCTCCCCCGAAAACAGGCAGAGGAGCCTAGGCCACCTAACTTCCGCTCCTCGAATCTTGAAAGTTACAATGACACATTCACCATGCGGGAACTCGAAAATGCACTTGCCCGGTCACGGTCCTCCGCTCCAAGACCTGATTCTATTCATATTCCGATGCTGAAGAACCTTTCTCTTGTGGGTAAAGGTTTCCTTCTTCGTACTTATAATCCCATCTGGATTGAGGGTGGTGTTCCCACAAGCTGGCGCGAATCTATTGCCACGATTCCTACGCCTGGAACGGACAAGCACTTGCCTTCCAGTTATCGACCCATCTCGCTTACCAGCTGTGTCTGTAAGGTGATGAAGCGAATGGATAACTCTCGTTTGGTTTGGCTGCTCGAATCTCGACACCTACTTACCAATGTATAATGTGTATTTCGTAGGCGCCGCTCTGCTGTTGACCATCTGGTTACCTTGTCGAACTTCGTTATGAATAACCTCTTGTGCAAGCGCCTGACCGCGGATGAGTTCTTTGATTTGGAGAAAGCTTACGACACCTGTTGGAGGGCGGGCATTCTCCGCACCATATTTTATTCATGCATTTTTAATCGATGGACAGTTCAGGGTACGTGTGGGTTCTGTCATGTCCGTCGCCTTTCGCTAGGAGAATGGGGTGCCACAGGGCTCAGTTTTGAGCGTCGGTCTCTTCGCCATAGCGATCAATCCAATAATGGATTGCCTCCCAGCTGATGTATCAGGCTCCCTTTTCGTGGACGATTTTACCATTTACTGCAGCTCGCCGCTTACATGTTTCCTGGACCGCTGTCTTTAGCGTTCTCTTGACCGTCTTTACTCCTGGAGTGTCGCCGAGAAGACGGTCTGTATTAACTTCTGGCGCTACAAAGAGTTTCTCCCACCATCCTTACGAGTCGGTAGCATTGCTCTCCCATTTGTGGAGACAACAAAATTTTTAGGTGTTACATTTGACAGGAAACTCCTCCGTGTTCTCAGTGCTATGTCGTAGGGAGCGGATCGAACCGTCCAACTTCGCATATATCGGTCGATCGTCCGCTCCAAGCTGGATTATTGGGAGCTTCGGATACTCCTCTGCACGGCCGTCTATCTTACGCCGCCTCAATTCCATACAACATCGGTGTTGACGTCTTGCGATAGGAACGTTTTATACTAGTCCCATCGAGAGTCTCATGCTGAAGCCAGTGAATTGTCACTAACCTACCTGCGCGATTTGTCGTTATGCCTGTCGGCTACTGTCAATGCTGGACCGCCCGTCTTATAGGTCCTTATTTTGACGACACTCTCGACCGTCTATACGGGTTGTATGTCTCTGCCCTGATACCCCCTGGAGTACGCTTTCGTTGCCTCCTTCAGCGACTTAAATATACACTCCCTGCAACCTTTAGAGTGGGCGAGAGCCAAACGCCACCTTGGCTCCAGACTCAGGTTCGCGTTCACCTTGGCCTCAGCTCGTTCCCAAAGGAGGTATCCCCAGCTTCGGTATACCGCTCCCGTTTTGTCGAACTTCGTTCGAAGTTCTTTAATATGACCTTCATTTATACAGATGGCTCTAAGACCAATGACGGTATCGGGTGTTCTTTTATTGTCAGGGCACACAGTTTCAAATACCGGCTCCATAGCCATTGTTCGCTCTTAGCAACTGAGCTATTTCCTCTCTACCAGGCTGTTCTTTACATCTGCCGCCACCGACAATCTGCTTATGTCATCTGCTCCGATTCCCTGAGCGCTATCCACAGCCTCAGTGATCCATATCCGGTTTACCTTTTTGTGCACCGGGTCCAACGCTCTCTTCAGTAGCTGGTGGACGACGGTTCTCCGGTTAGCTTTGTGGGTTCCTGGCCATGTCGGTATCCCTGGGAACGAAGCTGCAGATGCCGTGGCCAAGGCTGTGGTCCTCCAGCCTCAGACAGCTTCTTGTTGTGTCCCTTCATCAGATTGTAGCAGGGTCATTTGACAGCGCATTTTGTCACTGTGTCATGCCGATTGGGCTGTACTTAGGGACAACAAGCTTCCGCCCTTCAAACCTCTTGCCGCGGATTGGACGTCCTCTTCATGCCCTTCTCGGTGGGAAGAGGTCGTTTTGGCCTGGTTACGAATTGGACACTGCCTCTTCAGCCATCGCCATCTGCTGACGGTCCGCCACATATTAAAGTTCGGTCCAAATTTTAATACACTGCGTGTTGATCTTCGCCTGCCATGTACTCTGGATGCCATTTTAGCGGATGACCCAGGAGCAGGTGCTCACGTTCTTCGTTTTGTCAACTTGACAAACCTGTCTGACATTTGATTATGCAGTTTTTTTTAATCCTCTGCCTGTCCGTCTTGTATAGTATTGTCCCTTTTAGTTGCTGTTTTAACCTTGTGCCTCGCGGAGCATTCCTAACTTAGTCTGGGCGCTAATTACAATTACAGTTGTGCCCCCTAAAACCCCCCAAAAAAATCCCTCTTGAAGCTGTGGCTGTCAGAATATGGGCGACGCAGGAAATAACTGTGTGCAATGTATATCTTCCTCCAGATGGTGCAGTACACCTGATTGTATTAGGTGCACTGATTGATCAACTCCCTAAGCCTTTCCTACTTGTGGGAGATTTGAACGCCCATAACCCCTTGAGGTGGCAGTGTGCTTACTGGCAGAGTCAGAGACATCGAAACATTACTGTCTCAGTTCGACCTCTACCTCTTAAACACTGGGGCCGCTACACAATTCAATGTGGCTCGATGTAGTTACTCGGCCATTGATTTATCAATTTGCAGCCCAGGACCTCTCCCATATATCCACTGGTGATCACTTAACGACAGAGTGAGGTGGCGCAGTGGCTATCACACTGGACTGGCATTCGGGAGGACGAAGTCTCAATCCCGCGTCAGTCCATCCTGATTTAGGTTTTCCGTGATTTCCCTAAATCGCTCTAGGCAAATGCCGGGATGGATTCTTTGAAAGGCACTGCCGACTTCCTTCCCCGTCCTTCTGTAATCCGATGCTGAGAGAACATAACGGCCTGTATAGTAGTGACCACATCCCCAACTTCCTGTCACTGCCCCAGCATCAGGCATACAGACGCCTGCCCACATGGGCTTTAAACAAGGCAGACTGGGAAATTTTAACCTCTGATGTTACCGTTGACTCTCCCCCACATGGTAACACCGATATTATGGTTGAGCAGGTGACAAAATTGTTTCTCTGCAGAAAAACGCGGTCCCTCGCTCTTCAGGGTGCCAGAGGTGTGAGGCAGTCCCTTGGTGGTCGCCAGAACTCTGTAAAGCAGTTAAGGAGCGTCGGCGAGCTCTACAGTGGCATAAGCAGCATCCTTCCTGGAGCACCTCATTGCCTTTACAACAGCTCTGTGCCCTTGTTCGGCAACTTACCAAGTGATGGAAGCAGGAGTGTTTGGAGAGAGAAATCTCGACCACTGGGTGCCATGTGTCACCTTCGCAAGTCTGGGCAAATATCAAGCGTCTTTTCGGGTACCAGACCCTAACAGGTGTTCAGTATTAGGATAAATGGCGTATTGTTTACCGACGCAAACGCGATTGCCGAGCATTTTGCTCAAGTCTCTGTGTCGGAGGCCCACTCTTCCAGCCAAGCAAATCGCTGCGGCAGATTTAGAGATGGGCAGAGCTTCTTCTCTGAAATCGGATCACAACTGGTCAACCACCGGGAAGAACACTTTCTTTTTCATGACTCACCACTCTCACACAGTTAGTGAAAGGAAGTCACATCGCCTTTTTAATTCATGTCACTAACCCTGAATTTTTATCTGGTTTGATCCTAGTTCTAAAGAACTTAAAAATAGTAAAAATTGTTACTGCCCTATTAATGGTGAGATATTAAAGTTTTAAACATCGTCTGCTGTAAAAGTTACAAATGTTGCAAAATAATACTAAATGTTTATCAAGTGATACTTCTTATATCTTGCTACCTCAATTGGAAAAGTACAGTATACAAATTACAACTGTAATTAGTGTGTCTGCTTTCATTTAGTCAGTATTACCAAATGTGTATTCAAAAAGGAATTTATAAATAAAATCTGACCCTCTTCAGTCGATGTCTCTCCTCAGTGGATATTTGTCGTGCTTTTAAAAATATTCGTTAACAGGGCACTGATGTTGCTCCGATGCATAACGCTTTTGGAACAAATTGATACAGCGTCGGCCATTGTAATTTTCTTGTTTCTCACCAGTTTACGGGATCGCTGTTTCTAGGCAAATATCCCTCCGCTAAATATTTATCCGAGTCTACAATTGCCGCATTTTGCACGTGGTGCCTTTCTTGGTTTCACCAAACTCATTCCAGGTTGCTCTGGCATTACAGTGGTAAATAGTTCAGGAATGAGCTGTGTTCTTGTTGAACAACCAACGCTTACTTCTCTGAAATAGCCTTCATGCTGAAAATCCTTGTTTGAATCGGAGGTCCAGTAACGTAACTTTGCCTGACCAGTTCGTTCCTGGAGATAACGCCAAAGCACTCAGATAACCCTTTAAGGAAATTATAAACCAGTGACTCGTTCTTGAGGACATTCTTTCTGTCCTTCAGATTGCAATTGTCGTTCCATTAATCTTGGCAAGATTCTCGTTTTTGAATGTGACAGTTTTGAAGACATCTCTTTGGTCACCTGACTGAAACTTTCAAAATCAGTAAAGGCTGTTGCATTATCTCCCAGGATGTATCTTATAAGTTTAAGATGATAGATTTTTGACCGAAAACAGCGAGGCAAGAAACTGAATCACAAATTGTCAATTTTCGTTTTTTTCACTGAATAGTCATTTATGAGTGTCGCGTATCGTTTGGTGTTGAAATGAAACTAGTCATACTTCTACAAATGGCAGAACAAGTAGTGCATTTTACGCTGTATGTTGGTGAAACCAAATAAGTCACTGACTTGTTTCGTTTCAACAGATGCTGCTCGCTCCTGCGTACAGCCTGTTTTCCTTCAATAGTTGACATCCAATTCCTTTGTTGTGCACTAATAGTCGCTGTTAATGCTCATTGCGCGACAGTTGGTTGTACCACCATGGCTCCAAAAGAAGAATAGTACTGCAAATTATGGAGGAAATAAGGTAAAGGCAATCTCTGTAATTGCTTTTGTACGAGCTATGTTCGAAGGAAAACAGTTAGAGAATCTTGCAGGTAAATATCACTCGTCCTTGTAACAACCGTAGGAAACTATAGATGTAAATGTCAATATTACCAGAAATATCATTCTTGTATTATTAATTTCCTTCCAGCTGCAGAATTCAATGTAATGCCTCAATTGACGTAATTCAACATAATATTTTGACGAAATTCCTTGATCTTTCTCTTTCAAAAGTAATTGTTGTAAACCACTGACAACTCTTAATATCTATTAGAGTTGTTCACAGTCAACAAAGAGATGTAAATTAGAATAATGTTACTACGTAGCCAGTGTTTCATGCACCGGATCTGAGGACGGCCACGTTTGCTCGTTCTAATGCCATTAGCTTGCTGTGTCGCCTGGACGAAAACACTGTCATTTGCTATAAGACAAAAGCACATTCTGCGTAATGGTACTTTTTAGTACTGTACTGTTACTTAGTAATGAGTTTATTTATGATAAAAATAAAAAATGTAAATTATTTCAGATACATAACAAACATCAAACACACATGTTAATGTGGCAGGGGGGATGTTAAGGAGTGGTAATCTAATGGAAGTAAAGGAAACCAAGGAGAGATTTAGGTGACAGATATCGTCCAGTAGAGTGTTTCTTTACAATTGTGATTCTAAGATGTTGTACACATTCAAATTGTCCACAAGATACACCAGGCACCCATTGTAATCTGAAGTTTAGTTGTCATTATGGCTGGAATGAAATATGAGCTACCAGATCCACTTGGAGGTTACAAACTGCCGTCGGGCCTGCCTGGTGAATGGAAGAGGAGAACAAAAAACAAGTTACTTTTTGTGGCCAGACATGAATAGTCAAGGTGAGACTACCTTCAGAAAGTATCAGACTTGGTTGTGAAGTTCTTATGTCGGATAATTTTGTTTGACAAGTAGTTCCTCAGGTGTGTTCCATACAATATGACCTTTTTTTCATGGTTCATTTGACTCTCTACTTGTGTATAGTATGAAATGTATTATGATACAGGAGTATACCAGATACAGGAAGTATGCATACAAGTAAAGCTGGGATTGCAGACCTAGTTATGTAGAATTGGGACAGACAAGGAAGCATGGTCTGTTGCCCAGTCTACATTAATGTACATTAAAATACGTATCACTTAATGAATCGTGAATCAGGTCGTAAGTATGACATCCATGTAAATGTATAATCTAACCTGCAGCCCAGTAATTCCATCAATTCTAAACATTTAGAGCAGCCAACTAAAAGTCGGACACCAGAGAAACTGCATAACACAAAAAGAAAAAAAAACATCCATTTGCAAAGTGAAGGTACGTAAAAATGCGGTAGGTTCACTACTTAGAAAACAAGAATCGGTGACATTCATCTGTAGGTTAAATTTTCTGTATCAGCCTAGTTACACACCAGGTTAATTACAGAAATAGGGAAAAGACGTGATGAATACTTTAAACACACAGGGGCATATACTGTAAAATGTTGGCCAGACAGAGCACCTTTAGAATATGATAAAAGTAATATGTGGAGAGTACCGAAGTCAGTCTAGTTTAAGGAACCTATCTTGAAGGCCTTCACCACATTAATGGAGGCATGCAGAACATTTTACAGAGCTCTAGGAGGTAGGGAGAGGTCCAATTTTAAATATATATAGTTACTGACAAACATGACACGCTACTTAGAGAATAGGACAAATATACTGCAGTGAAGAAAAATAAGTAGGCATTGAAGAGCTATTTCGAAAACTAGCCACATAAAGAATGACATATACGTAACACACAAGATGGACATATTTTGCTCCATGTGTTTTATTGAGCTCAAATGACCCATCTTCTCACAGATGGTTGTCGGACCTTGGCTTTTCTGTACAGACTGTTTTATACGGACAATTGAGCAGTCGGCAGGTGATGTTTAAAGTGAGCGTCGTATCAAAAATCTAGATGCCAGTCATTGAATACTGGCCCCTATTGTGACTGGGCCAGAGGTGGGAAAACTTCAAACACATTGGGCGTGGGGCCTGAAGGCAGCATAATATATCACCAAAACTGTTTCCTCAATAACAAAGCAATTTGGAAATGTAGATGGTTAAAAGGTGTTTGGTTTGACTTTTGTACATGGAGAGAAAAGTTGTTCATAAATTGTATGGATGCCACACAGCAGTTAAGTGCTGAAAGACGCATAAGGGGAATAGTGTTAAGGTAGGGAGAGAGGGCTGGAGCTTACCAACAATGCTATTCAGTCGGTACATTGAACAAAGAAGTTAAAAAAGATGAAAGGAAAACCTTGGCTATGAAATTGTCAGATGACACATGACTTGGAAGAGCAGTTGAACACAGTGGATAGTGTCTCTGAGAGATCATAAGATGAGCAAGAAAAGTGTAATGGAATGTAGTCTAATTAAATGAAGTGACTATGAGAGAATTACACATAAGGCAATATATTGTATAATAGGATGCCATATAAATGTGGTATTCTCCCGTGATCGTATTTTAGACAGCTGAATAAGATTTTAGGTATTCAACCTAAAAATTTACAGTAAAAGTTTTCTCTTATAAGATTTGTTGTACATGATCCAGAACAGTTCATGAGAAATACTGATGTTTTAGCAGTCTCCTGACTGGTTTGATTTGGCGTACTGTGAACTCCTCTAT
Source organism: Schistocerca gregaria (assembly GCF_023897955.1). Lineage (NCBI taxonomy): Eukaryota > Metazoa > Arthropoda > Insecta > Orthoptera > Acrididae > Schistocerca > Schistocerca gregaria. Next base: position 369,624 of record NW_026062114.1, on the reverse strand, counting down.
CCCAACTACATAACCTCACAGTATAACACCCAGTTATTTTCTGGACATATTCCAATCTCTGCCATCTCCTGAAATTATTACCTCTGTAGCTCCCCAAAGTATGATGAAAGTTAATTGTTAGTGTCTTAACGCATGCCCTTTCATTTTGTCCCTTCTTGCCACTGTTCCTGTGGTGAAACTCTTCATTTATTACCACAGCAGTCCACTGAATTTTAGTCATTCCTCTGTAGAACCAGAGGCCAAATACTTAGAATTGTATGAAAGTCAATTACACATTGTGATAAACCAGAAAAATATATTTGTTTTCCAAAAGTAAAATTCCCCTCCCCAACTGCTTCACTCCCTCCTCCACTAGGAGTTTAAGGACTTCGTGTGCCTCCAGCATTATTGGATTTCAGGTCTCCCAATAATTTATTCAACTCCTAATTTTCATTGCATCACCTACGTGTTCAAACTCTTCTTCCGTCATGTCATCAAACAGATCCTACCACACATAGAAGCCTTAATGCACTCTTACCACATGCCAGCTTAGTCCTCCGAGTTCAACAGTGGAATTACTTTCGCGTCATTTAACTTTGCCTCCTTTGCTTTCCTGTTTCAAACAAGTGACTTACTTCGCTGTGTTTCTGTGATATATTGCACATTTTTGTAGTTCCTTACTTTACGAATCAATTTCAGTATTTATTCTGTAACAAGAGTTCTTTTACAGTTACCTCGTGCATACATAAATTTGTCTGTCCAACTTCTGTGACTGCCGTTTTCAGATAAATCCTTCCCTCTTCAACTGATCTGCGTGTTGCAGTATTCATTACCACACTATTTATTGCTTCAGATAACTTTAAACACACACCATTCTTCTCAGTACCCCACTTACTTCACCACTAACAGTTATGGACTATTCTCTTACGCCTCGGTCTGCTCTTGGTCATTACTAACTTGTGACATGAATGTATATCTGTTCCTGAGTATACCCTGCTATCCAATATCAGATTTTACAAAATGTCTCAATGATGTAATCCAGATAGAATCTCCTCATGTCCCTCAGACTTTTTCCAAATATACCTCTTCCTCCAGTAACTTTAAAATAGCATATTCATAATTAATAACAGACTTATAGAGAAATGGAACTTTTTTACTCATCACTTCTATTATCAAGCTCATTCTCCTAAACTCTGCCATGTATTACATTGCCTTTAACAGCATTCCAGTCACTCATGATTATTAGATTTACATCCTCATTACATACACATTTTGCATATACTTCTCCCTCTTCGTCAGATTGTGACATTGGCAGATATACCTGAAACATAACCATTAGCTTTTTGGTGCAAATTTTGATGAGAATATTCTTATTACTGAACTGGCCACTGTACTGACCCACACATACACTCCCAAAATCTTTGTAAGCAGTTTGCAGTGTGTACCGTGCAAGTCAGATGGAGATGGTGCTTGTGGATGTACACAGCCTCTCATCCATGCACTCTGCTTTCCAGCTGACATCTTTTGGGTATAGGATGAGCAACCTCTAGCTCAGTCATGTTTACCTTGACATGCATGTTACCTCATTGTTATTGTGCACGTCTCTGTACCTGGTATAATTTCTGTTTTAGATTTAGTTTGTTGTGTCCATCATTATATTGTGTTCTCTTGCAGGATTAGAACATTCAATGACTCAACCTCTACCCTACATTTCTGCTCGTGAGAAATCCATCTTACCAGAAATGATATTCTTCCTATATCGTTTCACTGACTGCCACTACATCCAGAGTGAACATTAAAATTTCCTCTTCAGATTTTCTAGCGTCTTTACCATATTGAACTTCTACAGATTTGTGAGTCAAAGCATGGAATGTCAGTAGTCACTGGACATTCATGTTTTGCAAGTTCATTTTATCAGGGGGATCTTCAGAGCCGAGATATATCTTTAATGAAGAAATGTATCCCGTACTCGAATCACACAGCATCCGTATGAGTATGCCTTATTTGGTAATTTTTGATGGATTGTAAAATTTAGCTGTCCACACCATGGTTTCATTCCATCATCAGTTGAGATATTTTGACTTAGATTAAACATTTCTTTATACTTTTTGGAAAAATAATCAACTGCAAATTGCACCTCAAAAAGCCGGTCGGCATTATCTGGCTTATTGTTGTCAGAAAAATGTAGAAATGATAATACTTGTCTGAATATCTTGTGGACATCGCTTTGCGAAATATGTGTCTATCAATGGATTTGTTGATCAGTAATCATGGATCCTTGCGTTTCCAAAATTCCCATAAGGATACTAATCCCAAACTATTTTATAAAAACGGATCCCATAATGCTGACAAATATGACGTTTTTAATCCAGTTTCCTTCTATTGCAATGTTGACTGTAATACTCATGGGTTTCATTGCTAATGTACTCAAACAGATCTTTCCCAATATATAATTCTGAAATATCCATGACGCTCTGTGTATCTTTGGGAAATGTGTGTGGACCCGGAGATTCTTCAAATTTGTTATTGGTCCTCAGTAAATCATAGTCTGTCTTTGTCTGATTCATCTGAGAGCTGGTATCTGATAAAGCTGTTTTCACAGTTTTCACTTGTAGCCTTTCCTCTAATAGGTTGGGATAATCCTGTGTCAGACCTAGAAACATGGTTTTCGTGAATTGGACAGGCTATGCACCTTGTTCTCGAATGGAGATAATACCCCTATGGAGAGGTGATGGGGGATAGGAGTGTCAAAGGGGTGATTAGAATCCTTCGGAGGTTGTGCAGGCGTGGAAGACTACTTCAGGAGAGGTGGGAAGGATATGTTAGGATATCTCTTATTTCAGGTTACATGCTGCTATGTCAACTATTTCAACACTGTGCCTGACCAGCTCACCTCACAAACACAACTGCTGTTATGTAAGGCATAATGTAAGTGTTCACCAGTGGCAGGCTCAGTTGTGATCTACTTCTTACTTCGCGTGTTTTGGAAGACAGTATATGATTACTGTGCTACAGTGCCCTCCTCCTAGACAAGACCTGGCCCTCTGGATCATGACTTAGAACATCATTGCACTAAAATGACTGATCCTGTTGGCTGCCACAAATGGCTCCAGTCAGCTTTTTAAGGATTTCTTTCACCATCATGTTACCTTACTCACAACTCATATCAAGTCTTGTTTCCTGATTGTTTATTGCTACACCTCTCCCTCTGCTGCTTCCTAGTCTCTCGGAATCGAGTCCACAAGAGATCGAACATTGGCTGGATCCAAGCTTTGTCTAGGGATCCACTTCCAGCATGTGTAAACAAGAACTATAGTTGGTAGTGTCACAGCATTAACTATTATTACATTGGTCAATGCTATTTCCCTCTGGTTCTGACTCTCCCTGTGCTGACTTTCATGATGCACCCATGTCTCCATGGAGATGGGCCCAGCCTTACAGAGAATGAATTTGTCTGTGGACTATATAATCTCAGGCCCCAAAGTTCTATTTAACATAGTCAAATTAGTGGCTGGTAGCACTTCCATGTGTTCCCCTGCCCAATATAATCTGTGGGTTGTGCCTGAAACTGTGGCAGGTGGAGCAAAAATAAATATTGTTTTACATGGTGTCCTGTTCATTTATAATTTCCCCCGTCTTCCTTCAATATTAACTGCGTGGGATTTCTGACCGTCTCCACCTAGTCTGTTTGGACAAACCATAATGGCACTACTGTAATACTACGGTAACTTCTAGTTCCATATAGACAATCTGTGTTTGTCTTCCATAACCAATGATTTATTCCTTTACTCCAAGAAAGTTCTTCAGCATCTCACACTTATGAGGATACATGTGAACTGCATGATGTAGGTATTATGCATACTTGCTGCTTCTGGAAAGGAAATTGAAATCCATACTTTCCCCTGCTACTCATTTCCTCTGCTGTGGCTTGGTTAAAATGAAAAGGTTAGGTGCTACGATGATGCTAAAGGACAAACACTCTCTGGTATAGCTCCTTTTGCACTTGACGTTGCACCTCCAGGCATTGTCTGGTGATCGGAATTCCGCTCCTAGCTGGCTTCTCACTTGCTCCATAGATTCATGTAATTCTCTCTCTCTCTCTCTCTCTCTCTCTCTCTCTCTCTCTCTCTCTCTCTCTCTCTCTCTCTCTCTCTTTCTCTCTCCCTCCCCATCTCACTCTCTCTCTATCTCCCTCCATCTCTCTCCCTCCCTCCCCATCTCCCTCCATCTCTCTCCCTCCCTCCCCATCTCTCTCTCTCTCTCTCTCTCTCCCTCCCCATCTCTCTCTCTCTCTCTCTCCCTCTCTCTCTCTCTCTCTCTCTCTCTCTCTCTCTCTCTCTCTCTCACCTCTCCCTATCCCGCTCCCCCTCCCTCTCCCTCTCCCCCTCCCTCTCCTCTCCCTCTCCCCCTCTCTAACCCCCACTCTCTCCCCCCCGCCCTCCCCTCTCTCCCCCTCTCTCACACCCCCTTCTCTCTCTCTCTCTCTCTCACCCCCTCTCTCTCTCACACCCCCCTCTCTCTCTCACACCCCCCTCTCTCTCACACCCCCTCTATCTCTCTCACCCCCTCTATCTCATCCCCCCTCAGTCCCCCCCTCTCTCTCCCCCCTCTCCCCATGCTGTCTTCCAAAGACAGTAGCAACTAAATTATTAGTTCTTTATCCCATTTTCTGCTTCATTTAGCAACATCTCAGTTAAGATTCACCATTTCTTCTGCTGTTTTGTGTAATAAACACTTCCAATTCAGCTGGTGCGTTAAGAGCGTATCCTTCTGCAAACACGAGTTTTTGTGCTGTAGCACTCACTTATTGCCTTCCTTATTCTACCCGTAGTTTTATTACTTCTACTATATCATTCACTCTGTCAACCTCATCAGCTGTCCCACTGTTTCCACATGTCATCCTAACACAGTGATCCAACCTCTACTTCTGGTATGTGGTATATTCCCCAAAGCCTAAGTCACCTCTTCCCCCAAATCCTCCCATGTTTCCTCCTACACACCCTGGAAACTCCTTCAAACATTCTGTGATCACATACCATCAGTTTAAAATTACCGAGGGCTTCTTCTAACCATGTTACCTCATTCTATGTCTACCATTCATTAAATAACACTTGTATCCCCCATTGATAAGCACATTTGTTGATGTGCTTGGTGAACAGTTCTCACTGTCAACGTGGTCGTTCGGCAATGCTGCCACTGCAATGACAAGCCATAGTCCTCTTAAGACTGGGCTTATCTTCTCTCCTGGCATAGCTCATCTGAGGACAGTGCATGTGTCTCATGCAAAAATCCACTGCTCCTGCACAGCAGGTAATCTTCCTTGTACCAAACATACAAAGAAAACTCCCTTACATCCTAGGTCTTCCCGTGTAGACCTACTATAGCTGTTTCACTTAAAACTTCTTGCTTGCTACTCATCACTTGTTTCCCACTTTCTTTCTGGCTCAGCCCTCCAATTCTTTGGTTAATCTAAGGACTTGTCACATGTTTCATATTTCCACATGCAGAATTCTCGTAGACAACTGCATTTTGAAAGTCACTGGTGACAGTTTCACAATCTGATATTGGCCATGACACTGCATAAAAAGTAGTGTCTTATTATTTGTAGTATGTGAATTCGATAGATATCACATTGGCCATTTTTGTCTTGGTGTGATCTTTCCCTGTGAGTCACTGCTCCCTCTTGTTTATACAGTGCCAGTCTATTTACCTTAACCAACCTTTTCAATTCTTCTCTTGCCACCCTCACAAATGCGTTAACATGCATTCAGTTATTGAAATAGGAAAACAAAAAGAGAAAGACAATAGGTTTTGACAATATTCCACCTCATATGGCTAAAATTCTGTAGTTTTTGCTGTTTTGATTTGTACACAGACAAAGATAACTTGAACAGACATCACAATTGGTATGTGTGTGCTATATGGTATTATAGCATGCTCTCTATTGCTTCATGCACGCTTAACATGGTCCTACTAGCCTGACGATGTAGATGACTTGTCCTCAATTTCTTCCCACATTACAGCTTAAATTCCTTCTATAAATCCAAGATACGGATGACCTCCTTGATTTGTTATTTCTGGTACAATTAAGTTCCCTATTGTTAATTACTGCTTGTACCAATGTTGCTGCCTGTTCATTTGGCACTGCGACCTTTTAGACAGGTTATGAAAAATGATTCATAATAACAAAACATCAATCCCAAAAAATTCAACCTCCTAAATCGCTCGTCACTTTTCAATGAGTTTGGGCTTGGCTACCATCGGACCTCTGCCATTGTAGCACCTTTGCACTTCCATGCTGCATGTCTATCCTCCCTTTGGAACATGTCATGGACACGTTTTGTGAATGATGTTGAGGTGCTAGAGCTTCAGCACACAGACTACAGTTTCTTCTTTCGTAATCTATCGTTCTCCATTTTGGCGTTTGAGGTTTGGCTTTGTTTCCTCTTCATCCCTGTGCAGTTCTGAAGGCCAGCCCAAGTGTACCATGTGACGGGGTAACACGTAATGACCATCCCCAGGTCTGCAGGTATGGTTTCCACATACATGGTACAGGCCAGGTCCAGGGAGGGGTGGTAGTTTGAGCTGTAACCCTCCCAAATTGCCATTTAGTCCCTCTGTCAGAAGTTTGGGAGGTGTGATCCATCGCCTAATTAGTGTGAGCTCCCCTCTGAGAAAGGGTCCCACAGCAGGAAGGAACATGCTATGCCTTTGGAGATGATGGCGGTCTTGGGGATTCTGTCACAATGAGCCAATTCCAATCTGTGTCTACTAAACGTAATGGGAATGAGGTGAAACATTCAGACTCTTCCAGCTTTCACATTGGTTCCTCATACCACATACTGGACATTGTCATTTCTTTGCTACAGGTAATCCACATATTATTCAGAAAGGTGTTGACAAAATTGCCGGCCCTGTGAAATCCTGCTCTCATTTATGTAATTGCACTTTGCTTTTGGAGACCAAGTGTGGTCCTCAAGCCCAACAACTGCTTGCAGCTTCACTCCTCCAAAGCTATCATGTTAGTGGTAAGGCCCATCGAATCCTGAATTCATGTGGTGGTATTTACACCAGGCTGCTCAATGGTCAGAATGAAGGACAAATCGAAATATACCTTTCTGATGAGTGTGTCACTGCAGTCTATTGGTTAATGAAACAGGTTGATGCAACCTTAGTCCGTACATACTCGCACTTTTGGTAGAGTAGTGCCTCTGTCAAACATAGACCAAGTTATGAAGTCATCAAAGTCCAACCACACATTTGAAGCCAGACGAGCTGTTACCACTGCTACTGTAACAACAACACTCCTGTCGCAACACAGCAAAATGTACTTGTGGTAGGGATGCTCATGAGTGATTGCCTGCCTTGTCCTCCCTCCTGCATAAATTTCACTGACGACCATGCAGTCTCATCCTGAGATGAGAAAGTCATGCATCAGATCTGAGTGAAGGCTTGCAAGTTGTTGGCTAGTTGAAAGCCTTGCATTTTACCATCCGGCACTTGCAGTACTGTTCTTGCTACACCTTGCTGCACAAAGGACATATCCAAGCAGACGTGACCTCAAATTCATCACTACAGCTGTAAAATTGCCCAGTGTAACAATAGTGTCACCTTCTCCTCTACCTGTGCAAGCCGCCAAATCTTTGCCTCTGGCAGCGAAATCACGTGCTACATAATAAGCAGGATGGAAAGGACAGAGGAAATGCTTCTGTGGAGGCTTCCTACTTCCTTCAAGCTAACAAACTTCTCAGCTTTCATCTACTGAATGCAAAGCTTGCAAGACACCAAAGGCAAACAGTCTTCTTCTTCACTGACTCACTGGTCCTCCTCAGTAGTCTCACTGAATAATACCCTCACCCACCCAACCTCAATTTTGCCAGTGCACGCTGCTAACCATTTGGATACTCCGGAATCTCCACACTGACTCTGATAGAATGCTGACACACACGTAGCTCACATAGAGCAGGACTCTACAGTGACTGTAGCTGCCAAGTGCCAGCCTTTGAAGATTCATTACTACAGGTGACATAGGTGACGACCCGTCACTTCTTTACCTCTTCCCATTTCCCCACCGTGACTTCCCTTCAGTGGAACAGTCACAGCACTAGATCCAACAAGGAGGGATTATGGCTACTCTTGCAATTGCAGTGTCCACTTGTTTTCTCCCTCCAGGAAACAAAATTGCCCTCACAACTGCTTCAAACCTCTTGGTAATCTTTCCAGTCCTCTTTCACCTTCCAACTGGGGATAGCATTCCATTTGAGGAGTCACACTGCTCATCTGCAATCACATTCATTGTCACTCTGTCTCACTGAACACCATACTGAAGCTGTTGCAGTCATCACTTCATCTTTCCTGTTTCCATTGTCCACGTCTCTCCATCATTGTGTGTTACCAGTGCAGACATCCTTCAGCTTATTGGGCAACTTCCTCACTTTTTGCACTTCAATGTGCACCATCCCCTTTTGGGCTCTTCTGAATAAGATATTTTTAAAAATAGCAAAACCATGGTGAAGAGATAATAAACTTTTATCCACACCTTGTATTTGCGACTTACTGGCTGATTTTTTAACCTCTTTCTCGACCTTCATGCAGAAATTAGCAGTAGTACCTTCGTCAAAATGGATGGCTCTCACTGGTGTTGGGTCTCTCTTCTTTATTGGTACAGACTTTCCAGCATCAGCTGTCAAAACATTGCTCAGTATTTAGAGCGGTTTTCTTTGTTGTGTATCAGGCCACATAGCGACACAGGCTTTTCAGTCGTATCATCTGCTCTGCCTACACCCTTCAGAGCCTGTGCTGTATGTTGTCCATCCCTTAGTGAAACAGATCCAAGAAATCTTTCACTTGCTGAACCTTTATGGAGCCACTGTGATGTATTTGTGGGTCCCTGGTCACGGCAACCTGAGAGGAAATGAGGGAGCTGATACTGCTGCTGAGGCAGCTGTCCTCTTACCTTGGCCTGCTAGTTCTTCCATTCCCTCTGATCTTTGTGTTGCTGTCTGTCAGCAAATGGTGTCTCTTTGTGATTAATACAGGTCTTCCCTTCATGGAACCAGCTCCAGGGAATTAAACCTCTTAGTGGCTTGGCCAACTTCTTCCTCTTACCTTAAAGAAATGTCTTAGAATGTACACGCTGAGCTACAGAATTAGTCCTTTGCCAGCCACAAATGACACCATATTACTCCATAAGGAAGTTTAATAATCCCAAGCAATCTTGCCCTCAATTCCAATTGTAAGAAGGCTTGCCATGCAACTAAGAACATCATTCCGGATAAGCACTGGTATATCAGCAAAATGAAGGCTGTGCCATTCACTCAAAACAAGGAAGCACTGCTCATACACTGCAGACATTGTCCTGCTGAACTGGCCTCCATCACTTGATTCCACATTGCTCTCCTTTGATTCCCATGACGCCAGCAGTACAGCTCAAGTTGGCAATAATTCACTGATGTGCCACTTGTCCTCATAACAGATATTCCATTGGAATACTGCTGCCATCTGCAAACATGGTAAATTTGGTAAATTTGTACTAAACACCATTCACAATAGCTGGCAGATAATTATCAGATATCAGAGGACAGACACAGGACAGAAGGCCTTTTTCCCCCCAAACCCTATCCCATTGCTATTACTAAAAGACTAACTTCATGGCCTGCAGTACCAGTTTCATATTGCTTATCTGACAGTGTCCTGGGTCAACAGAAATATTCCTTTTTAAAATGCAGGTAGTAATTACAAAAATACTGAAAATGGAACTGTTGTCAGAATGTAGTCAGTAAGAAGTATGATCTTGAATCAGCGGTTAAACATAAGAAGAACAGTATTCAGAAATGGCGTGCATGTCTTCAGCCAGTAGAGATAAAGATGTACAAAAAACACAAACTATATTAATCCAGTGTTTCTTAATGAGAGCACTTAGCTGCTTCCAACAAAAACATTGATTATAAATTCAAACCTTCTCAAAATTCGTAATAGCAGACATTTAAAACACCATTTGCAAAGTAACAAAAGTTCAAAGAAACTGCAGTGTGTAAAACAACTCCAGATAATTTGAAGCTCAGTTATTAGAAGCAATAATAGCAATTAGAAACCCAATAGCAAACGATTTCCCTTAGTTTTTTTGTGGCCTTCCATAACATTTTCAAGGTTTGGCTGAGCTACAATAAATCCAGGTTTATGAAAACTATATTATCAGTGTCAGTTTGCTACACTTCACTTTCCTTTGAATTCTGTCACATGCTTTTGAAATTAAGACTTAAAGCAACATATGTATTACATTCCTGCTTTGTGTCCTTTAGCCTTTTCACTATCCAAGGTTTTTATTGCATACTGTGCGCATTGAGAACATAGAAATAACTGTAATCCGATATGACTCTCGTTCCTGTCATGCTATTAAATAGGTTATATTAAGTACATGAAGATCAGAGCATATTTTTCTACTACGTATGTATGTCTACAAACTACTATTTCATGTGCAGCTACACAAGAATGTATTGTTACTCCTGTGCTTTTTAATCTCTCTCTAGGAGAGCTTACATCACAAAGTTATAGGCTTTTTATGATACATTTTCCTGAAAATATATATTTGTGCACACTACTGCCATTCAGTTGTAAATTGTTTTCTTTGAAGCGAACAACTGTGCATATAGAAATATTACACGCTTGTAATATGATCTGAAATGCTGAGTGCCTGTTACTGTTGACATCCCACCTCTTGTCCTAAGCAGACTAATAAAAAGGTTGATGTATTGTTACATTACAAAGCAGTTAATTGTATGTGTTGTCTGGCAGTTTATTGTGATCGTGTATAAGCTTAGGGGTGGCCACTTGTTTAAGATTGATCGACCCACAGATTGCCACCTCTTCATAATATTAGACTTCATAAATAAGACATAGTAATACATTTATGTTCCTTGACATGATGTAATTATAATGGAACTAGCTATAGTGAGTGAGCTGCTTATGACATTGCAGTTTTGTGTGTTTACACAAGTTAGGGTTGGTACACTGCGTTTCTCGTTATGGCATATATATACGTAAAGAATATGTGCACCCTTCTTATTCAGTTTTCTTCAGTCTTTTTTTTTTACACAATACTGGTACTGTGAGGATGGGAAATGACTGAAAACAGTTGTAATAAAGTAACCTCTCACTACTCTCACCTGTCTGAGGAAAGAATTATTAGCTCAAGAAGCCATAGTTTCCTCATTTAAACATTTCTATTGACATTTTCACTGTTTTGATATGACTTGTTCACACTCGATTACAGTTGTATGATATTTATTCAAAAGTTTGCATAAAATACAATAGATTTCATGTAAGTTTACATTCTGATACTAGAATTAGTAGTATAAATTTGCATTTGTCAAAGTAGTTACTGAAATCAGAATTTCTGTGCTTGGAGTCTCTTATCCAGAAGCACTCTTCAAAATATTTTGTGTTCCAAAATGTATCATTATTCACATTTGTAACTGTTAGTTGTTTAAATTTGGTCCCTTTGAAAGGAAGCATAAGTATTTCATATTGCAATTACTGAAGCTTCTACATTACTGTCGTTTCTTGCAATCATTGTAAAATGTCTGTGTCATTTAATTGAACTTCATGAAGCTCCCATTATTGCTAATATTTGCACCAATGTCATATTTTGCACTTCCAACATAGACATTACAGTATTTGGAGATTTACGAACTACAGGAAATAGTAAAGCACTGATGTAGAAACTGTATTCTATCCCTAATGTAACATCCAGTATTTAGGTTGCATGTTCCATAATATGAAAATTATTAAAATGATATTCCTCAGTTACTAGAAACTCTTACCCAGCTAGATGACATTCTTTGTTTGCATTTAGGATGTATATTATACCGTCAGCCACAGGGTCATATATTATAGATAGCCTTGTATGTTGTCTTTGTATCTTTGGCAGAAGTTAAAACAGCTAACTGGAACTTGACAAAATAATCTACTAGTAACATCAACATACAGAGTCATTTGTTGTTCGTCTGTCTGTCCGTTCTCAAGAATGGCTATACTATGGTAAACGATCCCTTTGCGATGTAAATAATTTAAGGTTCTAAGTCAATGTAGTCAAAAGATACGGCCACATATGTCACATATTTCGTTACTTGCAAACTCACTCGTCAAATCCTATTGATGAAACCAGAGCTCGACCCTGGGGCCTGGCGCTGTGCAAGTATAGCGCAGAAACCGAGAGGTCGTTATCGTTTCTCGATCGGACCACCAATTTCTCATTCATCGTTTTAACCTAGTCTTCACATCTCAACGATGTGAGGAATCGTGAGGAACAACATGTGGTTCAGATTCCGCGTAAAAATATAGGTTGCCTTTACCCGGTTCGATAACGTAAGCAGGTTAGGGACACGGTAGTCGCTCTGGTGGCGTTGAATACGAAGACTTGCTTCACGCCTCTGAGCCACACTAAATTATTATTGTTATTATCTATAAAAATAAGTAATTTGTACAGAAACCTCAGAGCGCCGTCATCCTCCCAGTTGTACTGTCGTTTTTGGCAAATTTTGCCCAGGTGGATTACATAGGTCAGTCCTCCTCAAATAATGTGCTGCATGACAAAAGGTCACAACGCCCTTACCTACTCAGTTATATGACACGAAATTTGGTTTAAAAACATAGGGTGAGAGTGTACTTGAGATCTGGTTTTTGCGTTTACACTCTGTCATTTTTGAATAGACCATGAACACATGCATCAACACAGAATCACAGACGGAAAGTAACACTTCCAGCAAAAATTTCCGCATACTACCGTGTTGACAGTATGTGCAACTGATAGTTATGTGATTTCATTTCAAAGATTATAGAATCAAGTCAAATGCAAGTTTTGGTTGTCAATGCAAATAAAATGGGCTCTAAGCACTATGGGAGTTAACATCTGAGGTCATCAGTCCCCTAGAACTTAGAACTACTTAAACCTAACTAACGTAAAGACATGACACACCTCCATGCCCGAGACAGGATTCGAACCTGCGACCGTAGCAGCAGCGCGGTTCCGGACTGAAGCGCCTAGAACCGCTCGGCCACAATGCCGGTGGTTGTCAATGCAGATAATGAATATCGATGTGGACGAACAAGGTAATGAATGTGTCGAACAAGTAGCAATAAACCTACAGGGAATCAGAATTCTCTTTCAACGTGGAGCACCCTTACTTACGACGCAAACTGGAACAAATGCTTGGTGTTTTGTATGAACATTCTCTGTGTGCTTAAGGTCTGGGTGGGATTCACACATCAGGCAACCATTTTTAACAAGTAAAAGACCCACTTCACCTGTGGTAAGGCCGGCTGAGCTGTGCCGTGTTGCACCGTGTTTCCATATCCACGTTAAACGCGACGACCGGTCGCTACATACTGGTGGAGTTGGATTGGGTTGTTTTGGGGAGAAGACCAGACAGCAAGGTCACCGATCTCATCGGATTAGGGAAGGATGGGGAAGGAAGTCGGCCGTGTCTTTTGACAGGAACCGTCCCAGCATTTGCCTGGAGCGATTTTGGAAAATCAAGAAAAATTAAATCAGGGTGGTCGGACGCAGGACTGAACCGTCCACCTCCCGAAAGCGAGTCCACTTTGCTGACCACTGCGCCATCTCGCTCCGTCTACTGGTGGAGAGTCGCTAATTGTTGGAGACGTAATAGAGGCTGATGTCACGCTACATAGCGATTCTGTTATCAGTAAGTTTCCTTATACAAGAGTTGTTATAATTAATGAACGATTCGTCATGTAAGGTCGCAGAACGCTTATTTCTTACGGTGTTTGAACCCGAGATGTTGAAAATATTTGTCTGGGACTGAGATTCGAACTCTCATCCTTCCCTTCGCCAGGCTTCACCCCTTTCAGATGATTTAGTTCCAACGATTCAATGTTTCCCCTGGATTTCTGAATTCTCAAAGTCTCTCCGAAAGGCGCATATCTGGGTTCGACAACTGGTCTGGCAAAAAGTTTCCATCACGAATTTCAAGCTGCAGTACGCGCACACCAGCCTGCAGGTGACAATTATAGCTTTCAACGTCTCTCCGTGCCTTTCAACATTATTGATTGGTGCCGGTTTCGACTCGCAATCAGAACGATTCGTCATATTAATTTCATATACAATCATCGTCGCTTAGTTTGGTGAAAAAGTATTTCATAGTCAATGCCTCTTCGTGTGTAGTCGAAACGAAGACATTTGCAGGGCTCGACTTCCAATCAGCACACAGCTTTACGTCATGTTATTTCCAGTTCAAATACCTGTACATCTCACAACTGGTGAAATAAAATGTTTTTTAACATGTGTTCATGACTGTATAACACTAAAAGGTGTACTGGTTTCGAATCCCGGTAAATCAAAAGTTTTTCACCTCGGTATTTCAGTTTTAGTCGTCTTGCTAGTGTTGAAAAGATTTCAGATCTAATATTTGATTGTGCTCGATTAACAATTCAGTATCAACTGGGTTCGAATCCCAATCCCCCACAAACTTTATGCCATGTCATTTCAAATTCAATCCTGCACACACTTGTTACTTTTGACCTGAACCATGTTTAAAATTTTTCGTTGTTACTTAACATGAAGAAGAATTGCTGGATTGGAGACTTCAGTCCCATTCCAGTACAAAAATGTCCGTAATATAATTTCAAGTTGAATTTTGCTTTTTGAAATGTTATTTACTGTAATAAATTTGAGTTTGCAAGCGTAATGGCCGTGTCATGTCTAATAACGTGTTTTCTGTATTAATTTGTATGTGGATTGATACCCATTAAGGGCAGTTATTTTTGGAGGCCTCTTGTAATAACCATTTTAGTTAGTCAAACAACTGTATCCAAAAGACCACAGAGGGTATGCAAGACAGTTGCGTTATGGGGATTGCATATAAATCAGGCGAAACGCGATTCATGTCGTTCGGGTACTTTTGACCATGACAGTACCACTCTCCTTAATAAAGCACTTGTGTTTAAAAAGGTATATAATGTTTCTGATATTTATGTCTTGATATAGTCAGATATTAAGCTCTTTAAACTATTTTGGACTTCTTCTGGCATAATGTCTACTGCGTTTCATACGTGGCATGTCTAATTTTCGTGCATGCACATTCACAGAGTCGCTTCGCGTTAGAATAACTTACTATACAAACTGATTGTTTAGGTCACGATATTTATTTCGCCATTAATCTGAAAATTATGTTGTGATTATTTCCCTCGCAGAAAAATGTAGCACGTTCTTTTACGAACAAAGTTCACCTACACGGTTTCCCATCGTTAGCGAACTATGAAATAGTTCAAGGTAGAGTTACTTGTTACATGGCACAAATCTGAAATACGTATGTTGCTAAATCTTGCAGTGAGTAAAATATGGGAATGTAGAGCATCAATTTCTCAGTTCAGATAAGTTTTGACTTCCAATTCTCTTACTGAGTTTCTACTGCACAAAGGGAAAATCTAATCTCATTACATAATTACTTGTTTACTATATATAGATCCCCCATTGGGATATTTTGAATCGATTATGAGGAATTTCGAATCCTTATTATGCTGTCTGCCAGACAGCAGAAAGCCGTTAACGGTCTGCGGTGACTTCAACATGGACTTACTAAAGGGTTCTGATAAAACATACACTCCTGGAAATTGAAATAAGAACACCGTGAATTCATTGTCCCAGGAAGGGGAAACTTTATTGACACATTCCTGGGGTCAGATACATTACATGATCACACTGACAGAACCACAGGCACATAGACACAAGCAACAGAGCATGCACAATGTCGGCACTAGTACAGTGTATATCCACCTTTCGCAGCAATGCAGGCTGCTATTCTCCCATGGAGACGATCGTACAGATGCCGGATGTACTCATGTGGAACGGCTTGCCATGCCATTTCCACCTGGCGCCTGAGTTGGACCAGCGTTCGTGCTGGACGTGCAGACCGCGTGAGACGACGCTTCATCCAGTCCCAAACATGCTCAATGGGGGACAGATCCGGAGATCTTGCTGGCCAGGGTAGTTGACTTACACCTTCTAGAGCATGTTTGGTGGCACGGGATACATGCGGACGTGCATTGTCCTGTTGGAACAGCAAGTTCCCTTGCCGGTCTAGGAATGGTAGAACGATGGGTTCGATGACGGTTTGGATGTACCGTGCACTATTCAGTGTCCCCTCGACGATCACCAGAGGTGTACGGCCAGTATAGGAGATCGCTCCCCTCACCATGATGCAGGGTGTTGGCCCTGTGTGCCTCAGTCGTATGCAGTCCTGATTGTGGAGCTCACCTGCACGGCGCCAAACACGCATACGACCATCATTGGCACCAAGGCAGAAGCGACTCACATCGCTGAAGACGACACGTCTCCATTCGTCCCTCCATTCACGCCTGTCGCGACACCACTGGAGGCGGGCTGCACGATGTTGGGGCGTGAGCGGAAGACGGCCTAACGGTGTACGGGACCGTAGCCCAGCTTCATGGAGACGGTTGCGAATGGTCCTCGCCGATACCCCAGGAGCAACAGTGTCCCTAATTTGCTGTGAAGTGGCGGTGCGGTCCCCTACGGCACTGCGTAGGATCCAACGGTCTTGGCGTGCATCCGTGCGTCGCTGCGGTCCGGTCCCAGGTCGACGGGCACGTGCACCTTCCGCCGACCACTGGCGACAACATCGATGTACTGTGGAGACGTCACGCCTCACGTGTTGAGCAATTCGGCGGTACGTCCACCCGGCCTCCCGCATGCCCACTATACGCCTTCGCTCAAAGTCCGTCAACTGCACATACGGTTCACGTCCACGCTGTCGCGGCATGCTACCAGTGTTAAAGACTGCGATGGAGCTCCGTATGCCACGGAAAACTGGCTGACACTGACGGGGGCGATGCACAAATGCTGCGCAGCTAGCGCCATTCGACGGCCAACACCGCGGTTCCTGGTGTGTCCGCTGTGCCGTGCGTGTGATCATTGCTTGTACAGCCCTCTCGCAGTGTGCGGAGCAAGTATGGTGGGTCTGACACACCGGTGTCAATGTGTTCTTTTTTTGCATTTCCAGGAATGTATGATGTGGAAACCATATTTGGTCTTACAGTGTGATCTCAGTGACTAATCTTCCAACATGGGTGGATAAAAGTAGCACCCCAACTAATGATATTTCCTTTGATGAAGCTGAATGCAAGAAAATAACTGTGCACTCACTAACAATGCTGTCTCTGATCATGGTGCACAGTCAGTTAGAATAAAAACGACAGTGCCTCTCCTCAGTGAAAATCCGAATAATTAATGATTGATGAACAAATGTTTCTTAGAACGCTTTACGAGAAAAAAACATGGGATGAAATTTATAATGAACTAAATGCTAACACAAAATTTAATTTATTCTATGATAAATTCATATAACTGTTTGAAAATAGTTTAAGAAGACAGAGGGATTCATATTGACAATGTTTCCTTTGATGAAGCTCAAAGCCAGGTAATAGCTGCATAACTAATAATAAATTTTCTCTCAGTTCATGATGCACAGTTACTCAGGATAAATAAGACACTGCCTTACTGTATAAGACGTCTAAGTCGATACCAATTAGAGTAATTAATGACGCTAGGACAAATATTTTTGAGAATGGTTTACAAGCAATGACATGGGATAAAATTTATAACGAGCCAAATGTTGACTTAAAATTTAATTTATGGAACTATAAATTGATATCAGAATTAGAAGACAGCTTTCAACATAAGCAAATTAGAAAGAACATTAACAAGCGTATAAAACACATGGATCACTAGAGGAATTTAATCATTTTGTGAAAGGAAAATGGAAATATATACACTCCTGGAAATGGAAAAAAGAACACATTGACACCGGTGTGTCAGACCCACCATACTTGCTCCGCACACTGCGAGAGGGCTGTACAAGCAATGATCACACGCATGGCACAGCGGACACACCAGGAACAGCGGTGTTGGCCGTCGAATGGCGCCAGCTGCGCAGCATTTGTGCACCGCCGCCGTCAGTGTCAGCCAGTTTGCCGTGGCATACGGAGCTCCATCGCAGTCTTTAACACTAGTAGCATGCCGCGACAGCGTGGACGTGAACCGTATGTGCAGTTGACGGACTTTGAGCGAAGGCGTATAGTGGGCATGCGGGAGGCCGGGTGGACGTACCGCCGAATTGCTCAACACGTGGGGCGTGAGGTCTCCACAGTACATCGATGTTGTCGTCAGTGGTCGGCGGAAGGTGCACGTGCCCGTCGACCTGGGACTGGGCCGCAGCGACGCACGGATGCACGCCAAGACTGTAGGATCCTACGCAGTGACGTAGGGGACCGCACCGCCACTTCACAGCAAATTAGGGACACTGTTGCTCCTGGGGTATCGGCGAGGACCATTCGCAACCGTCTCCATGAAGCTGGGCTACGGTCCTGTACACCGTTAGGCCGTCTTCCGCTCACGCCCCAACATCGTGCTGCCCGCCTCCAGTGGTGTCGCGACAGGCGTGAATGGAGGGACGAATGGAGACGTGTCGTCTACAGCGATGTGAGTCGCTTCTGCCTTGGTGCCAATGATGGTCGTATGCGTGTTTGGCGCCGTGCGGGTGAGCTCCACAATCAGGACTGCATACGACTGAGGCACACAGGGCCAACACCCTGCATCATGGTGAGGGGAGCGATCTCCTATACTGGCCGTACACCTCTGGTGATCGTCGAGGGGACACTGAATAGTGCACGGTACATCCAAACCGTCATCGAACCCATCGTTCTACCATTCCTAGACCGGCAAGGGAACTTGCTGTTCCAACAGGACAATGCACGTCCGCATGTATCCCGTGCCACCAAACATGCTCTAGAAGGTGTAAGTCAACTACCCTGGCCAGCAAGATCTCCGGATCTGTCCCCCATTGAGCATGTTTGGGACTGGATGAAGCGTCGTCTCACGTGGTTGCACGTCTAGCACGAACGCTGGTCCAACTGAGGCGCCAGGTGGAAATGGCTTGGCAAGCCGTTCCACAGTATTACATCCAGCATCTCTACGATCGTCTCCATGGGAGAATAGCAGCCTGCATTGCTGCGAAAGGTGGATATACACTGTATTAGTGCCGACATTGTGCATGCTCTGTTTCCTGTGTCTATGTGCCTGTGGTTCTGTCAGTGTGATCATGTGATGTATCTGACCCCAGGAATGTGTCAATAAAGTTTCCCCTTCCTGGGAGAATGCATTCACGGCGTTCTTATTTCAATTTCCAGGAGTGTATGTTGGGAAGAACAAGTAGAGATCCTGCAGTGATTGAACATTACAAAAGTTTTTCATAATAATCACATAGGGAGTCTCCCAATGCTCAATCTTAGGTCTGCTATGATTCCACATATATGTAAACGATTTTTGGTCTAATATACAGCAAGTGGATTGGTTATTTTTGTGGATGACACTAGTATGGTAATCGTTCCAAGCATACATATCTTAACAAATGAGATGGTAAACAAGATTCTTAAAAGTATAATTGTTTTTCTGCTTACAGGCTTACCCTCTATTATAAAAAGACACATACTCAGTTTTGAACATCTAGGGATACTATATCAATGATCAGGGTAAGGCAAATAGTGGGGAAATAATAAGTAGGGTGGAAACTTCAGTATTCTTAGGTGCCGAAACTAAAGTTAATTTAAACTGCAAAAGCACATATCGTTGCTCCCGAAAAAACTTTGTCCATGTAAACACACTTAGAATCATTGTAAATTTAGGGATAAACAAAACAGAAAGTTGACATTTACATGTATTTTCATTCAATAACCTCTATGGAATAATGTTCTGGTATAACTCATCATTAAGGAAGCAAGTCTGCATTGCTCAAAAATGTCGTGCAAGAATGATATATAGTGCTCACCCATAATCATCTTGTTGACATCTGTTTAAGGAGTTGGGCGTTCTGACTACTTCTTCACAGTATATTTATTACCTCATGAAGTTGACTCTAAATAATCCAGTTCAGTTCAAAAGGAACAAATTACAATACCAGAACAAAAACGACATTCATTATTCCACATTAAAGTTTAGTTATCACAAAAAAGGGTGCACAACATTGCAACTAAAATTTTTGGTAACTTACCCAGTGATTTCAAATTTTACTTAGTTGTCTAAGATTATATTACAAACTGAAAAAGTTTCTAGAACGATAGTTTCTCTCCTCAATTATTATGGCCAATTGAGTCAATGATGAAGAGCTGGCAAATATTGTTCACGAAAATGTCCATTAACAACAGGAAATTATTCGTGACACATAACATGATTTGGTGGTATATTATGTCTTGCAGCAATATATCGTTGTCTGAAAGTGTAACATGGACCATAGAAATTCTTCAGATAGTGAGGATGGAAGCATGAAGGAGAATGTTAAAACGTGATGGAACCACAAAATGCAGATGATAATGTATTAGAGTAACTAAGAAGAAATTAGAAGGGCTGCCGTAAGATGACCAGAATTAGAGGGCGGAGGTGTAAAGAGTATATACGAAAATGGACTCTTTGAAGCAGTAATTCAGGATGATGTGCGAAATAATCACCCACATTAGAACAGGAAGATATGTAAAAGATAACGAAATCAGTTGCTGGACAGTTGTCAGTTGAGTGAAACACACAAGACAACGTATTCTCAGGAGCTCCTCACACTATAAATTTCGCTTTCAGTAATTTTCTATACTGTTTGTTTCTATGAAAATGAGGTTAGCAAACGCAAGAGATGAAATATAAGTTCATTGTAAAATTATGTTGAAGTGAATATTTGAGACTCCTAGTAATTAGAAAAAACTCACGTGTATGCATTTTTTGTGTTAAACGGATAATGACCTTGAGCAGCTGGTGGGCAAATTTCTTATCCTGAACATTGTCAGCTAACAAATTTTCGCACATAATCCGCTCAATGGAATAGTTATGCATCATTGACATCTGACATTCTTATTTATACAGGGTGTTACAAAAGGTACGGTCAAACTTTCACGAAACATTCATCACACACAAAGAAAGATGATATATTATGTGGACATGTGTCCGGAAACGCTTACCTTTCATGTTAGAGCTCATTTTATTTCTTCTCTCCAACTCACATTAATCGTGGAATAGAAACACACAGCAACAGAACGTACCAGCGTGACTTCAAACACTTTGTTACAGGAAATGTTCAAAATGTCCTCCGTTACCGAGGATACATGCATCCACCCTCCGTCGCATCGAATCCCTGATGCGCTGATGCAATCCTGGAGAATGGCGTATTGTATCACAGCCGTCCACAATACGAGCACGAAGAGTCTCTACATTTGGTACCGGGGTTGCGTAGACAAGAGCTTTCAAATGTCCCCATAAATGAAAGTCAAGAGGGTTGAGGTCAGGAGAGCGTGGAGGCCATGGAATTGGTCCGCTTCTACCAATGCATCGGTCACCGAATCTGTTGTTGAGAAGCGCACAAACACTTCGACTAAAATGTGCAGGACCCCGTGCAGGTTTGGGGGTTAGAATAGGTCCACGGTATTCCTGCCTGTCCTAAGAGGCGACTAAAAGGAGTCTCAAACTTTTGGGCCTTATATGATGGTCCCCTGTTGGGTTTGACCTCCATCTCTCAAAATTTTCTGAAGAGCGAGCCGATTGGGGAAGGGCGCTTTACTTGGTGCATTGTGTCCATCTTGCGATCAGACCGTTCGCCTGCTTATACACTGTTGAATTGCAGTCCTCTCCACTCTCCATCTCTTGGGCATGACTCTGTTTCTCCGTGCAGATTACACCTTGCACTGTGCAGTGCCTGTTTCTGCACCGACGGCGACCATGGACCACATGTTACCTAACATCCAGCACGGTAGCCAGGCTGTTGTGGTGGGGCCGCCATGTACCCTATTGATTGTAGCCCCCTGACTACACAGGGATCGCTCTAGTGATGCCTGCGCCGTTAACTCCCCACGTATGCCAAGGAGTAGATGCCTATCCTCCTGGGGTATCGGGACTCCCGGCAACAGCCATCCTGCCAGGTGGCTTTTGCCGTGGCTGGGTGGCACCTGTGGGGAGGGCCCTTGGTCGGAGTAGGTGGCATCAGGACGGATGACCCGCAATGAAGCGTGGTACATCGTCTCTCGCTGGTGGCCAGCCGCCAGCAGTCTCTAAGCGTTCTCGGGCTCAGTTTAACGCTCAGAAGTACGATCCGAAAACGTTTCCCTCCCTGGCCACAGTGTGGGAGAAACGTATGTCTCAGGATGGCAGTAGCAGTTATTCGCCCCGCTTCTTAGTTTGTATGAGGGCTGATGGGGAGTCTTTGCTCTCCACAAAGCCTCAATTCTTCGTCAAGCATTTAGAGGACAAGTTTGGGGAGGTGGAGGGCTTGTCAAAATGCGCTCTGGGTCAGTCCTGATATAAACGGCATCCTCTGCCCAGTCACGATGGTTACTCGCTTGTGAGAAGTTGGGGGATGTTGCCGTTATGTTCACACCCCATAAGAGTTTAAATATGGTCCAGGGAGTTATTTACCATAGGGATCTTCTTTTGCAGTTTGATGAAGAGCTGCGCGCCAATTTAGAGCGCCGAGGTTTACATTTCGTCCGGCACGTTCATCAGGGTCTGAAGGAAAATCAGATTGCTACCAGTGCCTTCATCTTGTCCTTCGAAGGGGATACATTACCGGAAAAGGTCAAGGTGATGGTCTACCGATGTGACGTTAAGCCCTATATCCCTCCCCCGATGCGGTTCTTTAAGTGCTGGAAGTTCGGCCATATGTCTTCTCGCTGCACTTCCAGCCTCACATGTCGAGATTGTGGACGGCCATCACATCCCAATACTCCATGTGCCCCGCCTCCCATCTGTGTCAACTGCGGGGAGCACCATTCACCTTGCTCGCCAGACTGCCGAATTTTCCAGAAAGAGCGTAAAATCATGGAATACAAGACCCTGGGCAGACTAACCTATACTGAGGCCAAAAGGAAATACGACCGACTCCATCCTGTGAGAATGACATCTTCCTACACTGCTGCTACAACACCTGTGCTAGCCCTGTCTGTTTCTCCAATTGCGGCCGGATCGACGAGTAGTACAACTCCTCCTGCCCCCTCGCCAGTGGGGGCTCTACCCACCGGGTTGCTCCTGCGCCACCTACCTCAGGAGAAACACCATCCCACCCATCGGGGACGTCCATCCCCACTTCTAAGCCAGAGAAGTGTCCAACTTCTTCGGCTTCTCACGCTTGCAAGGGGTCCCTTGGGGGTCCCTCCCTTTCCAGGTTTCCGCCAGCGAGAAGGCTGACGACTGACAGTGGCGTAAGTGCCCGCAATCCGCTGGTCGTAGGGCTTCACGATCCTCCTCCGTCCCGGAGACTGAATCGGTGAAGCCCTCCCAGCCGGTGCGACCCAAGGAACGGCGTGAGAAATCCAAGAAGAGCTCTCAGCCCAAGGAACTCGTGGTGGCAGCCATCCCACCGCAACCTTCCAGCTCTGCATCTGAGGATGAGGTGGAGATTCTGGCGTCCCCTGAGGACCTCAATCTCGCCGGTCCATCAGATGCCATGGAAAGCACTAACACAGGTGCTAAATCGGAGGCAGCAGGTGACCCAGTGGCGTAATCTCCCTTCCCAGTCCCGTCACGCCTTTCTCAGCCATGGACACACCATCCTCCAGTGGAACTGCGGTTTCTTCCACCATCTAGCTGAGCTCCGCCAACTTACCAGTCTTCACCCTTTCCTCTGCATTGCTCTGCAGAAAACTTGGTTTCCGGCAATGCGAACCCCCGCCCTCCATGGCTACCAGGGTTATTATAAGAACTGGGCAGCTTATGAAAGGGTGTCTGGTGGCGTCTGCATATATGTCCTGAACTCTCTTCACAGCGGGTCTGTACCTCTCCAAACACTTTTAGATGCTGTCGCTATTCGGGTGTGGACGCCACAGGCTGTTACCGTCAGCAATCTTTACCTTCCACTGGATGGTGATCTCGTGCAGCATGTTCTGGCTGCTCGGATAGCCCAATTGCCGCCACCTTTCTTGTTACTGGGCGACTTTAACGCCCATACCCATCTGTGAGGTTGGTCAGTGGCAACAGGTCGAGGCGCCATCGTTGAGCATTTATTGGCGCAACTTGATCTCTCGATATTAAATGATGGTGCCTTCACACACTTCAGTGTGGCGCATGGCACATACCCCGACAAAGACCTTTCGATCTGTAGCCCTAGCCTCTTACTGTCTGTCCAATGGAGAGTGCATGACGACCTTTGTGGTAGTGACCAGTTTCCGATCTTTCTGTCACTACCACAGCGTCAGTCTTCTGGGCGCCCTAGCAGATGGGCTCTGAATAAGGCTGACTGGGACTTGTTCTCCTCCACTGCCGCTATTGAGCCTCTCTCTAACGATGACAGTAATGCAGTGGTTCAATCGGTCACCACCGGCATCGTTACTGCCGCCGAATCTGCCATTCCCCGTTCTTCTGGGTACCCTCGGCTGCGGACTGTGCCTTGGTGGTCGCCTGAGATCGCTGAAGCGATTAAAGCTCGCCGGCGGGCGCTCCAGCTTTACAAGCGACATTCCTCAATCGAACTCCTTATCGCCTTCAAACGGCTGCGTGCGCGAGCCCGCCGCATTATCCGCCAACACAAGCAGGAGTGCTGGGAGCTGTATGTGTCCACCATTGGCCTCCATGTCACTCCATCGCAGGTCTGGGTCAAGATTCGCCGCCCCTATGGCTATCGGACCCCTGTCAGCGTCCCTGCGCTCTCACTGAATGGAGCAGTTTGTACTGACTCCGACGTCATTGCAAACCGCTTGGCAGAGCTCTTTGCTCTGAATTCCGCTTCTGCCAACTACCCCTTGGGCTTCCGCTCCATTAAAGAGCGGATAGAATGTCGGAGTCTTTCTTTTCGCACCCACCATCCTGAATTGTACAATGTTCCATTCAGTGAGTGGGAATTCCGCAGTGACCTCGCCGCTTGTCCTGATACCGCTCCTGGCCCAGATAGCATCCACTCTCAGATGCTGAAACATCTTTCAGTGGACTGCCAGCGACACCTCCTCGACCTTTACAACTGCATTTGGGTCGAGTGTGAGTTTCTGTCGCAATGGCGGGAAAGCCTTGTTGTCCCCATTCTGAAACCGGGGAAGAACCCTTTGGAGGTGGACAGCTACCGTCCCATTAGCCTCACCAACGTTCTTTGCAAGTTTCTTGAACGGATGGTGAGCCGGCGCTTGAATTGGATACTGGAGTCTCGCGGCCTTCTGGCTCCGTCTCAGGGTGGGTTCCATAAAGGCCGCTCCACCACCGACAATCTGGTGAGCCTAGAGTCGGCCATACGTACTGCCTTTGCCCGCCATCAGCATCTGGTCGCTGTCTTTTTCGACATGAGGAAGGCGTATGATACGACATGGCGTAATCACATCCTTTCTACGCTTTATGGATGGGGCCTTCGGGTCCCTCTGCCGATCTATACCCGTAATTTTCTGTCATATCGTACTTTCCGCGTGCACGTCACGGCCTCATGTAGTTCCTCCGAAGTCCAGAAGAACGGTGTGCAACAGGGTTCTGTTCTAAGTGTCTGTCTGTTTTTAATAGCCATTAACGGGCTCGCTGCGGCCGTGGGAAATTCTGTCTCCGCTTCCCTGTATGCTGACGACTTCTGCCTTTACTACAGCTCTATTGGCATTGCAGTTGCTGAACGTCAGCTACAGGGCGCAATCCACAAGGCGCAGTCTTGGGCTGTAGCGCACGGTTTTCAGTTTTCGGCAGCCAAGACCTGCGTCATGCATTTCTGCCGGAGACGCACTGTTCACCCAGAGCCGCGGTTTTATCTCGACGGCGAGTGGTGGAGTTACATAGGTTTTTGGGGTGGTTTTTGATGCCCGGTTGACTTGGCTGCAGCTTAAACAGGCGTGTTGGCGGCATGTAAATGCTCTGCGATGCCTGAGCCACACCAGGTGGGGCGCCGACCGATCTACTCTCCTACGGCTTTACCAGGCGTTAATCCAGTCCCGTCTGAACTATGGGAGTCTGGCTAATGGCTCAGCATCCCCATCTGCGCTGCGGATGCTGGACTCAATCCTCCACAACGGGATACGCCTTGCCACTTGTGCCTTCCGGACCAGTCCTGTGGACGGCATACTTGTGGAGGCAGGTGTCCCTCCACTGCGGATACGACGCCAACAATTACTGGCTGCTTATGCTGCCCTTGTTTTTAGCTTGCCCGAGCATCCAAATTATCGTGTCCTGTTCCCGCAGTCCCTCGTCCATCTGCCAGAACGTCGGCCCAGGTCGGGTTGTCCGATCGCCGTACGCGTCAAACAGCTTCTCTACGGGCTTGGATGTTTCCCTGTACCACCTCCTTTCCAGGCCCCTCTGCGTACACCCCCATGCCTTCGGCTCGACTTGGCACAGGGCCCAAAGGACTCAGTTTCTCCGGTGGCCTTCCGACGCCGCTTTTATTCCATCCTGGACACGTATCAGGGCTCTGGCGTTGTCTATTCCGACGGTTCGATGGTTCCTGGTCGTGTCGGTTATGCACTAACTCTAGGGGACCATTCTGAACAACGTTCGTTGCCGGCTGGCTGCAGTGTTTACACTGCTGAGCTGGTCACCATCTTTAGCTCCCTACAGTATATCCGCTCCTGCTCAGATGAATCCTTCATTATCTGTAGCGATTCCCTGAGCGGTTTACGAGCTCTCGACCAGTGTTTCCCTCGTTCTCGTCTGGTGATGGCTATCCAGGAGTCCCTGCATACTCTTACCCGTTGCGGCAGATATGTGGTCTTTGTTTGGACCCCGGGTCATGTTGGGATACCCAGAAATAAAACTGTTGACCGCCTGGCGAAAGAGGCCACTAGTGCACCATCTCTGGAGACTGGCCTCCCGGCGACTGATTTGCGGGCACTATTACGCCGCAAAGTTTTCGATTTATGGGACACTGATTGGCGCAACATGCCCATGCCTAACAAACTCCGCCGTATCAAGGAGACGACTACAGTGTGGCGGTCATCCATGCGAGCTAACTGCAGGGAATCAGTCGGCTCCGCATTGGCCACACCTGACTGACACACTTATTTACTGTGTTGTGAGGATCCCCCTCTCTCTCGTTGTGGGGCGTCCTTGACGGTGGTCCATATTCTGTTGGAGTGCGCCCTTTTATCTGTGCTCAGGCAGACTTTTGCGCTGCCTGATACGCTCTCTGCGCTTTTATCTGACGACTCTTCCATAGCGGACGTAGTTCTGCGTTTTATTCGGGCAGGGAGATTTTATCGCTTAATGTAAGTGTGTGAGTTTTTGTGTTGATTCTGGCCTATGGCCTACGATTTGACTGATTTTTTTTTCATGTCTTTCTCGATGGTTGGCTTTTCCGTTTTTGTTTGTATGGTCGGGCAACCACCGTCATACTCTGTGTGATTTTAGTTCGTCTTGTCTGGTCTTTGTCTACGTTTCTCTTGTTCTGTGTCGTCTGTCTTATCGTCTGTCTTATCGTCCGTTGATCGTTTTATTCTCAGTGGGTGTTTTTAGTATTTGGAAAAAGGGACCGATGACGGTAGCAGTCTGGTCCCTTTAACCCCCACAAACCAACCAACCAAAATGTGCAGGACCTCCATCGTGCATGAACCACATGTTGTGTCACACTTGTAAAGGCACATGTTCTAGCAGCACAGGTAGTATACTGTATGAATTCATGATTACGTGCTCCATTGAGCGTAGGTGGAAGAACATGGGGCCAAATGAAGACATCACCAACAATGCCTTCCCCAAACGTTCACAGAAAATCTGTGTTGATGACGTAATTGCACAATTGCGTGCGGATTCTCGTCAGGCCACACATGTCGATTGTGAAAATTTACAATTTGATCACGTTGGAATGAAGCCTCATACGTAAAGAGAACATTTGCACTGAAATGAGGACTGACACATTGTTGGATGAACCATTCGCAGAAGTGTACCTGTGGATGCCAATCAGCTGCTGATACATGGTACAGAAACAACTTGTTCTCCCGTAGCTTTCTCCATACAGTGATGTGGTCAATGTTACCTTGTACAGCAACAACTTCTCTCACATTGAAATTAGGGTTATCGTCAACTGCACGAAGAACAGCCTGGTCCATTGCAGGTGTCCTCGTCGTTCTAGGTCTTCCCCAGTCGCGAGTCATAGGCTGGAATGTTTCGTGCTCCCTAAGACGCCGATCAATCGCTTCGAACGTCTTCCTGTCGGGACACCTTCGTTCTGGAAATCTGTCTCGATACAAACGTACCGCGCCACGGCTTTTGCCCCGTGCTAATCCATACATCAAATGGGCATCTGCCAACTCCGCATTTGTAAACATTGCACTGACTGCAAAACCACGTTCGTGATGAACACTAACCTTTTGATGCTACGTACTGACGTGCTTGATGCTAGTACTGTAGAGGAATGAGTCGCATGTCAACACAAGCACCGAAGTCAACTTTACCTTCCTTCAATTGGGCCAACTGGCGGTGAATCGATGAGGTACAGTACACACGGACGAAACTAAAATGTGCTCTAACATGGAAATTGAGCGTTTCCGGACACATGTCCACATAACATATTTTCTTTATATGTGTCTGCGGAATGTTTCCTGAAAGTTTGGCCGTACCTTTTTGTAACACCCTGTATAGGTTCTATGTGTATCTATAAACGTTTATAGCTTCTACGAAATTTGGAAGGTATCAGCGTATGAAAAAACTGATGAACAATCAAAGATTATTTCCAAATGAAGAAAGTGAAATAGCAGAAGACCTTCTAAAATAATGGCTTAGAGGCATATCGGACCTAGCGAGGAGGTGCAGTGGTTAGCACAATGGACTCGCTTTCGGGAGGACGACGGTTCAAATTCTGATTTAGGTTTTCTGTGATTTCCCTAAATCGCTTCAGGCAAATGCCAGGATGGTTCCCTTGAAAGGGCACGGCCGGCTCCCTTCCCTAAGCCGACGAGACCGGTGGCCTCGCTGTCTGGTCCCCTCCCCAAATCAACCAACCAACAGAGACATCGGAAGAATCATATTGGAATACAGTTTTGTTATCGATTTGTAGACATATTAGATTTATTCTCTCTATGACTCCTTTCCCCTGTCTTCTTTATCTTCGTGGATGCATATTTATTTTTTCCTCGACACTTGGACGATAGTTTACATATGAACGGCGGCTTTCGTCAACGAATTAGACTATCACATGTGGCGATAAAATTGGGAAGTTGTAAGGCTGCAAGTATATGTCTTGGTGGGATTGTTAGAAAAATACGAAGCAGGATCCGCTTTGTACTTCGTACCTTGTATTTTAGATCGATAACCTATGTCTGGGGAATAAATAAATTACTGTAGTTATTGAGTCTGTCTAGTCTTGCTGTTCGTTGAGTGCAATAATGATTTCTTCAGATTTACTTACCTCATTAGTAACCTCAACAAGGGTATGTCAGTATAATACTCAGTATGTGATTAGTTCACGTTGTTTGATCAAAATAAACAAAGATCTGAACCGATTTGTAGCACCTATCACGTCAGTTGACCGGCATAAATATTGCCTCCTCTCGCTCTCAGAGAAAACGATATGGCCTACAAATTATTGCGAGATTACGTAGCTAAGGTCTTAAGCTTTAAAATCATCTAAGATTATTGTATGCATCATTTATAGTTTACTAGTTACTGTCGATCATGGACAATATAACGTTTATAACCCAAACTTTTTCGAACATGCCTAAGGGCCTCGAACACGTGTAGCCACTCGCTAGGTAAGCCTTCTCAGTGTTTGTGTGCTTTCTTAACTGCGCCCTCAGAGCTTCGGCGCAAAACAAATCTGGAGCTGCATTTTGTGGAGGGCCGGTGCTTTCCCAGAAGTGACCTCCTGCTGCGAGACTAGGGGTGGCGGCTGCCCGCCTTTGTTTGTTTGACGTTATATAAGACGTCACTCAGCGGTAGGGTGACAGGAGGGCGACGCCAGTTGTCTGCAGTAACCACATTAGCAATCTGCAGACAAACATGACACTTTGTCCTGACGTCGTCCTTGTGCCTCCACAAACATTCCCTGGCCGCGGTTGTGTGTTTCGGACTACATAAAGAAGAGGTTCAGTCACCGAAGTAAAGGAACAGCACATATGTTAACTGCTTCTTGGAGTGAAAACTTTACAGTTCTCTGTTAATACATCGAAAGCGGAGTCATATGCCCTCCTGTAAAATTGCTGAAGGGAATGAAAACTGAACATCAATTAAGTTTGTCTGTGTTTTGAGGACGTTGGTGTAAGAGAAATCGTTACCCCTGTTCATAGATTTGAATCCACTTCTGTCATTTACGAACCCAGGGATTTCTAACGTGGTGAAGCCCTCTATTGGTGATTAAGTAGTTACACCAACGGAATAGAGTCTCAGTTGGACAATGATATGAATCTTTATTAAAGGTATTTTGGGATGATAGTGCTGAAATATTAATCTACTGTCAGAGATATTTCGAATCTTCGAATAAATTTTTACTTTGTTATTTACATTTCTAGTGGTGATCATGTCATCTGTTTGCACTACCATTCCCTGTTACCGAATAACCCACTTGCGTTATTCATTTGCGTGTATAAAAGAAAACGAAGAATGCTTAGAATGCTCACATGTGCATTTCACCAAGTGTCGTGTAGGTTGCACATATATCAGAAATTTTGTGATGACTAAATCTTATACAAATGGTCCGCCCCCGGTAGCTGATTCAGTCTGCTTTCCGCAGCACTGCGGCGAGGACGTCTTGTTTACGTCCCGTCCGCGCGGTCGCGAGTGCTCGTAGTTGTTTACTACTGCGTTGTCGCTAGTTTAGCGTCCATCACTACCGACGGAACATGGCACATTCATACAGACAAACCACCATCAAGATCAGTTTTCAACCCGATAATGCACGACCGCGAGCTTTTGAAGTGGAACGTTTCCTTCATGACGACGTTAAAATTGACCCGCGAGACGTAATTGGTATCCATCTCTCTATCACGAGCAGTGTTGTCTACGTCAAGCTAGTAAGTGACGAGGTGTGCAACAGAATCGTGAGCGCACATGCCAACGGTCTGAAATTCAAACATTCTGATGGCCATATTCGGGCGGTCTCTATCGATCACGCTGGGCTTGGCCTACGTACGATACGCGTCTTCGAACTCCCTTTTGAAGTACCACTGGACGTAGTCACCGCGGCTTTCCAGCCCAACGGCAGAGTAATCAGCCATATGGCCGAAAAATGGACCACCTTTACAACGTACCCCGTTCTTAACGGGGTACGACAGATTAAAATTGAATTGACCAAACATGTTCCGTCATATCTGTCATCGGCGGATGTAGGGCGATCATTATGTATGACGGTCAGCCATGCACTTGCTCTGGTTGTGGCCAAGTAGGGCACGTCCGTTCGGATTGACTCCGACGACGGCTTACTCAAATCCTGACAGGTGAATCTATGACTCCTTCTATGGTGACGACCCTTCCTCTCAATTACGCCGAAGTTACACGGGGAGCAACCTTTACCGCCGCTGACGACATTAGTCCGATAACCGCCCGCGATGGTGAGAACATAATGGCTTCTGCAGTACAGGATCCGGCACCCCCACCTGAAGATAATCACCGACCGACCTTGCAAGAAGGCGTAGATGCCAGGATGGACATTGACCCACGGGTTGTGCCGACAGCTGCTTTTCTTCCAGACACCGGAGCAGCTGAAGAAATCTACCCACATTCAGATACTGAAACACACGTCCGTAAACAGCGTTCCCCGCGAAAACACAAGAGACGGCGGCGTGCTCCATCGGACGAGTGCTTGCAGCAATCGTCTGACATGGACTGTGGAAATTCCAACGACGGTACTGGCGGTACAGAGGCCGCTGTAACTTCAAACTCAACAGATCGCCGTGGTGACGGCTTCAGCCCCTCCGACCCCACAGAACAGCAGGATCACAAGCAGACAGCCGCTGCCGATTCCCAGCCAGAAGAGCCGATGGAGTCAGCGCCGAGTGCCACAGCAGCCACTAACAGCCACCAACAGCCGATGGTATTTCATGGCGACTGAGCAGACGACTGTGAGGCACACTCCTTGCCCATCGTGTCGGACGACACGGGGGGGAATTTATCCCACCAGTGCTGACCCTTTCCCGCCATTAGGTAGAGTGACGAGACAGCCTTACAGGGGTACTGATGTCCAACACAGATGCTGTGGATAGACCTCAAACTTATCGCATTGCAAATATAAACATCAGCACCATACGGACGCGCGCTAAGTTATCATTGCTTCAGGATATGTTGAACTCGGCTTCCATCGACATAGCCCTCCTCCAGGAAGTGTACGTCGACGACTTCCCAGACATGTACGGTTACGATGCTTGCGTCTCTCCACCTTCCCCAAAAGGCAGCGGTGTCGCTGTACTTCTTCAGGAAGGGGTAGTGGCAGACGATATCCTGTTTCTGCCTGGGGCAAGAGGAACGGCACTCACAGTACTGGGTGTCCGCCTTATCAATATCTACGCACCTTCCGGGACGGACAAACGTCGCGAACGTTCACGATTCTTTGCGGAAGACGTCGCCCCGGTCTTCCAAGGCCCCCACGTCCATCTGTCGTTTGGAGGTGACTAAAATTGCGTACTGGCGCCCAGAGACCAACTCCCACGACATAATCCTTGCCCGGAACTGGAGACGCTAATTCGAGACCTGCAGATGGTGGACACTTGGGAACATCTTCACAGCCACCGACCGGGATTCACGCACTTCACGAGTCACTCTTCCAGTCGTATCGACAGGATTTATGTCTGACGCTCTCTCGCCGCTGGAACACAAGATGCGGAACTGTGGCCTGCAGCATTCTCGGACCACTCAGCTTACATTTGTGCCGTCACCCTGCGGCGGCAACAAGTGTGGAGAAGCCGCAGCCCGTGGAAATTAAACATCGCTCACCTGTCGTACCCGGATTGCCGCCAAGCCGTTGAGGATACGTGGCTTTCGTGTGAAAATCCCTTCCGTGCATATCCCACAACGATCCGCTGGTGGTTGGACTGCGCCAAACCGTCACTGAGGCGAACGTTGATAACCTACGGTCGCGACCACGCTACTTGGCGAAGACATACACTCGACTTTTACTTCCGGGTCCAGCGCGACTGCGATACTATGGCGCCGTCTCCGGAACGACAAACGGCGGTCCACCGTGCTAAGGCTCATATTCTCGTTCATATGCGACGCCACCTAGAGGGGGTAGTCATCCGCCCGAGGACGCAGGATCGGATGTCTAGCGAACGCCCGTCAATGTTCCACGTCCTTCGTGAACGTAAACGACGCCAACGAGCGCTGATACGCTTCATCGACACGGAGGACGGTCATCGCCTCACCACGCAACAAGACATAAACACAGCGTTCTACAATCATTAATCCCAGCTCAATTCCGCACAGACCCCTGATCCGACAGCACTGGAGGACGTCTCTCAGACGATTTACGGCACCGTCACCCCGGTAATAGAAGCGGCCTTGATGGAAGAAATTACAGAAGAAGAAGTGATCAACGCCATTAGAAAAGGGGCTGTCAACAAGTCTCCGGGTCCTGATGGGCTCCCCTTGGAATTTTACCGGACTTTTCATATTTATTAGCCTCCCGATGGACGGACATCTGTCGCGAACTACTATCCCCGGACGTGCCGCTCCCTGCGGCCCTTGTGGAAGGGATGATTATTCCTATTCACAAACCGTCCGGTGGCTCACGACTGCAGGACTACCGCCCGTTGACGCTATTGAACTGCGACTTTAAGATCTTTTCTCGACTGTTGGCGGCGCGGATACGCCAGACCCTACGCAATGTTGTCTCACCCGATCAGACGTCATTGGGAGGCGACAATAATATTCAAACGGCACTCAGCGAATATCGTGACTTGATCTCACTGGCGAGGGCATGTAGTCTGAAGGGTGCACTGGCGGCCATCGATTTTAGTCAAGCTTTCGACCACAACTATTTGGAAGCGGTCCTCCAACATATGCGGTACCCACAGCCATTCGTCACTGTCGTCATGCGACTACTCCGCGGCGCGACGTCCAAGGTGATAGTCAACGGCCGACCTACGCAGCCCCTCACCATTTCTCGATCGATACGCCAAAGCTGCCCTCTGTCCACTTATACTTTACGCTGTGGCCACAGAACCTCTCCTCTGCGGCCTGCGCCAACGACTAACGGGTATGACGTTACGAGGCCACACTTTCCGATGTAAAGCGTACGCTGACGACCTGGTGATTGTCATCCGCAACGGTGACGACACCGCTAGCGCACTAACTTGGATAGCGAAATATGGCATGGCCACTGGTAGTCGTATCAACGTCGCAAAATTGGTGGCGATGAACATCGGGGTCGGATTGTCTGAGAACAGTGTCACCCCCTTACAGCTCAGTGATAGTTGGAAATGTCTCGGCATTGATTTTACAGATGATATACGACGGACCGCTGCTCACAACTTTCGAAGGCTTTTACGAAATGTTCGGACTGGAATTGCCAACAACCGCCTACGAGCCCTGGATATCGTCCAACGGACCCAGTATGTCAACACACATTTAGCGTCACGCATTCCGCACTACGCCCAGATATTACCTATACCGGTGATGTTAGCTCGCCGTATACTTGCGGCTTTTGGGTTCTTCGTGAGCTCTGGAATGCTTTTCAAGATCAAATATGAGACTCTCACCCTTCCCCCGGATCGGGGAGGGCTTGGCCTTTATCACGTTTATGACAAAGCGGTCGCCCTATTTGTCAGCACATTAGTCAAACTATGGCACCGCCGTCTGGACAGTCTGACCAGTTTGTTAATAGAAGAACTAGCACCGCCCTCCCTGTTGCCGCCTGTGCCAATACACCACGTCCCCTCATCGCTCTTCTACATCGGTGTCTTTTACCTCGAACTCAGTTACGTTCGACTTGCCTTACCAGCGACTCAACTGGCGACGGCAAAGACTCTTTGTAGGGTCCTGCAACGTGGACGACCCGATAACGTCGTGGAGAGTAAGCACCCAAACGTCAACTAGCGAGTAGTGTTGAGGACAATTCACCACGTAACACTAGACACTGACGTCACTGCGATGTGGTATATCACTATCAACGGTAAGCAGGTGACCAGATCAAGGCTTCATGCGATCCACATGGTAGACTCACCCATGTGCACGAGCTGTGGCGTTCAAGACAACGATGAACACCGCCTTAGCTGTGGCGAGTCTACAGCAGTGTGGCACTTAGTGAGGCAAATGTCAGCATACTTCCTTCGGGTAACGCCGCATCATATCGACCCCAAGACTATCTTACACCCGGATGAAACGTATTACCCACGCACTAAAACTAATGCAACGACGTGGCTTCGTGGACATGCAGTGCACTATTTGTTTCAAGACGGCACTAAGGACACTTTAGACTTTTGGAACTATTTGCAGGAACGGCATTGCAAGATCCTCCGTAACCCAAAGTATCGACAATATTTTTCCAATTTTTTGTGGAGTGCGTTCCACGACCCTCCACGTAGCTGGAACATCACGGGTAAGAGAAGCTAAAATTACAATACGATAATAGAACACTACACGGTACAAGGTGGGATCTACTTTCATCATTACGAGAAGTCATACCTGGATGATACAGCAGATGGAGAGTTTCGTTGGGAACCCTCACACTCTGTAGCAGTATTTGTCCCATTTCCTCTTTTTGTCCCCGGTGCGAAAAGGTCTTCGCAGTTTTAGTTTTCCCATCCGGTGCAAGATGTAGCACTGGTTAATGGTGGTATGGATTCCACCCTTCAGTTTTGTTTCATGGTTTCCTTCGCCCCGCACTTTGCTCTCTTTCTTTATGCCCTTTTCTACAACTATTAGTATGGTTTTAGTTACGTGCGTCCCCAACTCGACGCAACGAGTGCACTTACTAGTTTTCTGTTCCTTACTGTTAAAAGAAATAAAAATAAAAATTAAAAAATAGTGGTCAGCGCGACAGACTGTCAATCCAAAGGGCCCGGGTTCGATTCCCGGCTGGGTCGGAGATTTTCTCCGCTCAGGGACTGGGTATTGTGTTGTCCTAATCATCATCATTTCATCCTCATCGACGCGCAAGTCGCCGAAGTGGCGTCAAATCGAAAGACTTGCATCAGGCGAACGGTCTACCCGACTGGAGGACCTCGTCACACGACATTTCATTTCATTTTACAAATGAACTTGTCAGTTAGTTTTATATGTTGTCACATCGGATCGATATAGGATTTTAACACAATGGCATGTTCGATGTAGTTTTTTAATAGTATGATTGACAGTAAAAAAGTGGTGACCAAAGCTCGTTTTGTTTAAAATCTTTCTGTTTGAATATGTTAGTCAAACATGAAACAGTTCCACGTATAACATAACAAAGAAATGAAATTATTGCGCTAGTCGTACACTGGTCTTACTCAAAGAGCCTAAACAGCCCATCACCCATAAAAACATAGAACCCAAAATATATTTTATTATTATTAGGTGGCATTGAAGTTAGTTGACTACAGGCATACAGTAAAAGTACGGATCGATAATATGGTTTAATGTATATTAGCTAACGAGAAAATACCTATTATGTAAACGTAAACACCCTACGTAACGTAAAAAAAATATAAAAAGATGTCCACTGGCTGCCAAACTAATGCAGCACGTGGTGCAGTTGTAAAGCTACAAGAACACATGACAGGTAATGGAAAGTTAGCGCGCATCACTTATAATGGCGGACACCAAGCTTACTCAGTTAAAAGTGGAAGTATTTCATGTGTGTCGTCAGTCTCTCTTTCATTACTCATTATTTTCGTGCTGGTATTTTATTAAAACGCTCATTGTTAATGTGTAATCATCGACACAGACACTCTTTTATATATTTTGTGGAGTTGTTTAAATATTCCGATACAAAAGTGGCTATGTAACTTATAAACTATTAAAGAGTCCATTTTCTTCCGTTTTCAGTTTATATCATCTACACAGTCTCTCAACTTGTCAACTAATTTTTTTCGCCTCAGGTATGGATCCATTTTTGGTTCAACTGCGTCTTCTGCCACTCATGTACTGCACCCTCCCGAGACAGTTTAACAAAATTTAAGTTGTCAACAATTAATTTTGAACTAAAACGATTAACAAACCAGCTTACTGGTAACAATTGTTCAATATACATACGCTTTTATACTTCACACACGTCTTCTTTGCAACTTGGGCTGCAATCGAGTGTTAATATTCGATCCACCAAGTCTATACTGCCAAAAAAGGAAAGAATCGTACTTCAGTGCATCGTGATTCGTTTAGCTAGACTGAACTATCATTGTCTGTCACCAATAAATCAAACTCTCATACAACGCCTTCATCACACAACTAATGTAACACGAGAAAATCACAAAATTAAATTGATAGCTTCGAGTCGAGTAACGCGAATTATCAAATAAATCTAAATCATTTACTCAGTATCAGCTGCGAGAAATACCGTTAAATTAAAACACAATAGTGACGGTCTACATTCCTGTGTTGAAACTGTCTTTTTTGTTGTACTTTTAACACTTCACGTCATCTAGTTAGTATTTATTGTAAGCCTTCAGTAAGCTTTTCGATAATTGATGATAACTCTGTGTAGGGCATCTACGTATCTGTTCTTTGTTTTTCATACGATGGGTGCAACAGTTTTGTTTAGACAACGAAAAGAACGACGACTTACTTTCTCAGGTGAACTTCTTCCTCACTGACATCTCAACGGAAAGCCTTCCTCGCTGAGTAGCTGACTGTTTATAATGATCTTTGACAGACCGTGCGCTAAATTCGGCACCATTAACTGCAATAATAGAAAAATGCTAGTTGTTATATCAGATTATATGCCGTGTACAGACCTTCTCCATAAAATTTGCTGATCTGAAAAATAAAATATAGTCTGTCAGATTCACTGCTCAGGATGTTAGCCCTAATTTTTGTGTATAAAATAGATTCATATATTGACGTCTCCGGTACGTGCACAGATACTGAAATTTTGGTAATTCCCAAGAATGATTGCCTATCGAAGTTGGTGGGGTCCAAACGATACATATCGAACGTGCGATAGTAAATCGATTACGGAAGTCTCGTGGCGGGCGTTATGAGTATGTTTCAAGTTGTCACTACAAAAACGACCAAAGAAAAGTGTTGGAGAAGCATTTGTAAATTCAAAGGAGACGACTTACCTTACTCGTCGTTGGTGTTATCGTCTTGTAACAGACCGTGTGATGTATAAAGTACAGGGGCAATTCCATTTTCCTGTGGCCAGGATAAACTCTGCCAATATCGCGCAGGAATATCGGAAGAGTGTCGCATGCATCAACTTTTCCCTGCAAACGCCAAGTTGTGGAAGTACAGGTACTGGAAGGAGTACAGTCCGTTCCTCTGTCCTGGACGCCCTTCTCTTTTTATGGGAGACTTGACAGACTTCCACAGCCGTTCTATATTCTGGGTGTGGACACTGTGGAGTTCGTCTCTTTGGAAGACGCTAGAGTGGTTCACAAATTCGTGGTAGAACCCTTCAGCCTTCAGAGTCTGGTACGACTGAAATCTTGTGTGATTACTTTTGTTCGAGGCAGTATGAAGTGTTTTATGAGACCGATTAAACTCAACGTGTCTCGGGACAATACCCTCACAACACTTGCGGTACTCTCTTTGCCCGCATCTCGTGGTCGTGCGGTAGCGTTCTCACTTTCCACGCCCGGGTTCCCGGGTTCGATTCCCGGCTGGGTCAGGGATTTTCTCTGCCTCGTGATGGCTGGATGTTGTGTGATGTCCTTAGGTTAGTTAGGTTTAAGTAGTTCTAAGTTCTAGGGGACTGATGACCATAGATGTTAAGTCCCATAGCGCTCAGAGCCATTTTATTTGGACACCCTTTCTGTTCCACCGATAACCCAAATATGATCTACTTCACTTTTAGAAGGCCGTCCTCTCTGGTTCTTTCGTCTAATATATATAAGATTCGTCTACTTCTACTATTTTATTCGGTCCTCCAATTTAGTTTGAGTGTGGCTGATTAACGTCTCTGCAAGTTAGTTTTACACTTTACACATCACAGAAACTAAAAAGTGTTGTTACATTGGAGACGTACACGAATTCCGTTAAAAATATCTATTACATGCATAATTGTAACATGACAGTTTTGTTATCCGCATTAAATATTAGTTCACGTGTATATGTACTGCTTCTAAAATTGCCAGAAAAATGGTACCGTAGGAATGAATGTTGAGAAAAGGATTAACTTTGTGGTGTGTTTGGTGCGTTATGTGAGTGCAGTTCATATTCAGCCTTTGATGCCGGCGCCGTGCGCTGTGGCCGAGCACCAGTGCCCGCTGCACGCCGCATTTTTTGAGCGCCCTGCAGCTCTGCTCTGTCCTGCTTTCACACTCGTAGTGCTGTCGCCATTATTGGACTTTGTACTATATATTTATTAGGCAAGATTTATACAAATCACTCATAAGTGTTCCATATTAATCGTCAGATTCGGACGATGATTCCCTTTCACCTTCAGAGTCACTATCTAGTATGAGAGAAAGAGTTTCATCCACAGTATATCGCTTACCTGCCATATCACTTCTAGTAGAAACTGAAGTTAACAACACGTCACTTCAGATCAGAATCAAGGCGGGAAATGAGCGAAACAAACACTTTGAAAGTGATTGCAACTGCATCTAGCGACTGTTGTTAACTACAGACGTTGAACAAAGCCGCTAGATGGTGCATAGGTCAAGCTTCCACACAAGTCGAGCGTAGTGAAGCGGAGAAGTATGACGCGAAGCGGAACTGCTGCACCAGTCCACCGGTTGAGCGCCACATTCGCTCCCGACTTCTACAGAAGTTCATCGTAGCGAAAGGGTTACTCGCGGGGATTGGATCCGGTTTATAAGTATCAGTTTGGCACCTTATTGCAGCACTCTCTCATACCCTAGCCAATCAACACAGCCAGAGTTCGAGCTCTGCGACAGTTCCCAACTCAAGTCATGGGCGGCACTGTCAAGTTTGATTTCTGATATCCATCAAACTCACTCTGAGTTTCGATTTGTGTCATGTTAGCTTTATTGCCGACAGCATTGCAGTTACTAATCTGTTTCGTGCTGTCATTATTAATATTACTCCAAAATTGTTTCAACTGCGAGTAGACGACCTAACGTATTTAATTCACCGTGACAATGTAAACTTTAATCCGACTATGTCAGTGTTCGCCCGCCCGGTTGGCCGTGCGGTCTAAC
The DNA here is from genome assembly GCF_023897955.1 of Schistocerca gregaria. Classification (NCBI taxonomy): domain Eukaryota; kingdom Metazoa; phylum Arthropoda; class Insecta; order Orthoptera; family Acrididae; genus Schistocerca; species Schistocerca gregaria. The sequence continues at coordinate 329,466 of NW_026062114.1, read as the reverse complement.
GCACGTCTTCGGGCGGTAAGGAGCGCCTGGTCCCCGGCACGAATCCGCCCGGCGGACTTGTGTCGAGGTCCGGTGAGCCAGCCAGTCTGTGGATGGTTTTCAGGCGGCTTTCCGTCTGCCTCGGCGAATGCGGGCTGGTTCCGCTTATTCCGCCTCAGCTACACTATGTCGGCGATTACTGCGCAAAACAGTTCTCCACGTACGCGTACATCACCATTACTCTACCACGCAAACATAGAGGCTACACTCGTCTGGTGCGAGACGTTCCCTGGGAGGTCCACCAGGGGCCGAACCGCACAATAGCCCTGGGTTCGATGTGGGGCGGCGGAGCGGTGAAGTGGACTGCGGTAGTCGTCGTGGGGTTGTGAACCACTGCGGCTGCGGCCGGGACGGAGCCTCTCCGTCGTTTCTAGGTCCCCGGTTAACATACAATACAATGCAATGCAATGTCACTGTTCTCCTGCGGTCGGTCAGAATCCACTCCACATGTTATTTTCAACTAGTATCCGCACTGCGCGACAATCTCGCTCCCCACTGTCTACTACCGATAGTTTATTCTCGAGTCTTGTACAAGCTTCCGTAAGGATCACATACTCACACAATGAAAATCTGGAACCTAGCAGTTACAATTGGAAACTGATTGATAAGGGTTATCAAATGTCTATTTCGTAAAAGTACCTGCAGATATTAATGAAATATGAAAAATAAATTACAAGGTCTTTTCTTTTTTACTGTTTCCTGTTCACCGTACTTGAGTAATCTTAACTCTGGTTACGGTTCTCCCACAGTTGAAGTGCGAAGGAATGGTTGGACCCTTATTTTGAAAATATAATTTTAAGCTAAACGTCAAAGCAGCAGAAATATTTCTGAATTTATATTTGATGACGAACTACAGTTTCAAACACAGAAACTTAGTTCTTAAATTCAACTTAACTGTAATATATAAGGTGTTCAACTTTGCTTCCGCCGTTTGCCGATAGGTGGCGGCAACGATAAGTAGCGGTCGAGAGAAACAGATCGCAGACGTCAGGCAGTTAGCCTTGACCTCGGTCAACATAACCTCATTCAGACATTAGTTGATTTGTGTCTGCGTAATAAAGTCAGTTTACGATCCTAATTCTCGTCATTTGCGGGAGGTGTTACTGTTTTGTTTCAATATGAACAAAACAGCGGCGAGTCTCATCGAATGTTCTCAAGCACGTATGGTAAGGACGCTATTAGTGAAAGAATGTTGCGTGAGTGGTTTCAACGATTCAAGAGCGGTGATTTTTACGTCTTAGACCGGCATAGTGGTGGAATAGAGAATGTTTTCGAAGATGCAGAATCGGAGGCATTGCTGAGTGAAGACTCTCGTCAAACTTAAGAAGAATTGGCACGATTAGTGGGAGTGACACAGCAAGATATTTCAAAACGTCTCAAGGCTATGGGCACGATTCAGAAAGAAAGAACGTGGATCCCCTGTGAACTGCAACCGAGAGATGTTGAACGGCGTTTTTGTGTGAATAGTTGCTTCAGAGACAAAAACGGAAGGGATCTGCATCGCATTGTGACCGGGGACGAAAAATGGGTTCATTACGATAACCTAAAGGCAGAAAATCATGGGGATATCTCGTCCAAACCGAATATTCACGACTCCGAGATCATGCTCTGCATTTGGTGGAACCAGCTCGGCGTCGTGTGGTGCAGTATGAGGTGTTAAAATCAAGTGAAACAATCACAGGTGCTCGTTATCGAACGCAGTTAATGCGTTTGAGCAGAGCATTTAAAGAGAAACGGCCGCAATAGAGCGAGAGGCACGATAAAGTGATTTTGCAGCACGACAACCCTCGACCCACGTTGTAAAGGAGGTCAAAATGTACTTGGAAACGTTAAAATGGGAGGTCCTACCCCACTCGCCGTATTCTTCACACATTGCTCCCTCTATCACCTGTTTAGATCAATGGCGCATGGCCTGGCTGACGAAAAGTTCTGAACTCGTGAAGAAGTAGGAAATTGGATCTATTCTTGGAACGTTTCAAAAGATGAACAACTTTTTCGACGCTGGATTCGTACAGTGCCCGAAAGATGGGAGAACGTATTGGCCACCGGTCGAAAATACCTTGAATGATACAAGTGTAATCAATTTTTTTCTCTAAAGCCTCAAATGTTGGGGAAAAACGGGGGAAGCAAAGTTGTACACCTTGTAAACAAATTTATGCCGGCCCTGGTATCAGATTTTCAAATGTCGCATCGGTAGTACATCTATACCTTTTACAGTTAAGTTGAATTTCAGGAATAAATTTCAGTATTTCACAGTGCTTGTAGAGATATTTACACGGCTTGGAAATTGCTATGTTGGTACTCAGATCTAAAACTCCGGGAATGACGAGGATCGTAAGACGACAACATGTTAATATGTAACTCATTAGAAGGTTTGCTCCATAACGAACGTTGTATAATATATACAGGGTGTTACAGAAAGGTACGGCCAAACTTTCAGGAAACATTCATCACACACAAAGAAAGATGATATATTATGTGGACATGTGTCCGGAAACGCTTACTTTCCATGTTAGAGCTCATTTTATTACTTCTCTTCAAATCACATTAATCATGGAATGGAAACACACAGCAACAGAACGTACCAGCGTACCTTCAAACACTTTGTTACAGGAAATGTTCAAAATAACCTCCGTTAGCGAGGATACATGCATCCACCCTCCGTCGCATGGAATCCCTGGTGCGCTGATGCAGCCCTGGAGAATGGCGTATTGTATCACAGCCGTCCGCAATTCGAGCACGAAGAGTCTGTATATTTGGTAGACAAGAGCTTTCAAATGCCCCCATAAATGAAAGTCAAGAGGGTTGAGGTCAGGAGAGCGTGGAGGCCATGGAATTGGTCCGCTTCTACCAATCCATCGGTCACCGAATCTGTTGTTGAGAAGCGTACGAACACTTCGACTGAAATGTGCAGGAACTCCATATTGCATGAACCACATGTTGTGTCGTACTTGTAAAGGCACGTGTTCGAACAGCACAGTATCCCATATGAAATCATGGCGGTGAATAGAGGAAGTACGAAACTAAAATGAACTCTAACATGGAAATTAAGCGTTTCCGGACAGATGTCCACATAAGATCTTTTCTTTATTTGTGTGTGAGGAATGTTTCCTGAAAGTTTGGCCTTACCTTTTTGTAACACTCTGTATAATATGAGTCGACGAAAAAGTTCCGTTTTAGGGCGTTGCTGCAGCATATATATAACGTAACTTGACTTATATGTGGGTATATAAACAGTAAGATCCAGGCAAGGGATTAGTGTGGTATCCCTTTCTATCCGACGTGTGTTCGGTAAATGTCTAAACGTGGCATATTACCAAATGCGTCGAAAACGGACCAACGTGCTGTTATTGTTTCCTTCACTGCCGAAGGATAAGCAGCGGTAGACGCCCTTCAGAGAATGAAGAATGCGTGCGCTAAGGGCTGCTGGTGCTTCACGATAACGTACGTCTCCACATTGCACATGCCGTGACGCATTTGTGCCAACTACTGATCTCTGCCCCATGTGATTGTCATACCTTTCGTCCCTTCAGAAAAGCCACTGAAGGATGGACGATGTGTAGCACGCAGCAACGGACTTCTTCACGCAGCAGGACACCGTGTTTCATCAACATGGTGCACCGATGGGGCGAGTACCTCAATGCTGACGGGGATTTCGCCGGATTGAAATATCGTTTCTGGATTGTACGGCCTTCGAACAGAAACATTTTGATCAACCCTTATATGAAGACCTTATCTTGATAATGTTTCCGTGTATGTATTGGAGTAAGTAAAAGTCGTAAAACATAAACGCTCCTTTTGTGTAAGAACCAGACGCTGTGGACAGAAACGGAGACTCATTTGTTACAAAAGGGTGAAAAACATTTTTCAGGAATCGTCAGGAAACTATTCTTCCTGCCAAACCTAACATTCTCTCTTCTTCTGTTGCGGAAGCAGTGAACTAAATGGCCCATAATGAAACAAGAACCAGGAAATCATTGTAGAACTGTAGCTGTGTCGCCTGTAAAAAGGACTGTCAATACGTTTCACCTGGCCAGATGTAAAAACTTTAATAATCGCATTAAAACTACGAATTTCGTAAAAATTACACTAACTACGTATTACAAGAGTAATACTAATATAATTCGTTCAGTTGTTAAAATGAGTGCTTGATTTTTAATTACAAATGAGAATAACTGCAAATGTCAGCTCCTCTTCACATCGTGTTTAATGATAGAAACTCAGATTTTCGTCTACGTCTACATCATACTGCGCAAGCCACCTAATTGTGTGTGACGGGGGGTACTTACGGTACCACTATCTGATCCCTCCAGCCCTGTTCCACTCGCGAATACTGCGTGGGCAGAATGATTGACTGTAAGCCTCTGTATTGGCTCTAAGATCTGTAATTTTCTCCGCGTGGTATGTGGAGGGAAGTAATATGTTGTCCGACTCCTCCTGAAAAGTGCTGTCCCGAAATTTCTGTAGTAAATCTCTCCGTGATGCACAACGCCTCTTTTGTAACGTCTGCCAGTGGAGTTTGTTTAGCATCTCCGTGATGGTCTCTCGCCAGCTAAACGATCCCGTGACGAAACGCGCCGCTCTTCGTTGGAACTTCTGTCCTAACTGACAGGGATCCCAGATGGATGGACAATACTCAAGAATCGGGCGAACAAGCGCCTTATAAACCACTTCGTTCGTTGCTGAGTTAGACTGATCGCAAGAATCGTAAGGAAATAGGAGTCTGGTGTCTGCTTTTCCCATTATTTCTTTTACGTGGTCATACCACTTAAGGTCGCTCTGGATAGTTACGCCTATCGGATATTTTACGGCATATGCTATTTCCAGGTGCTTGTCATCAATGGTGTAGCTGTGTAGTTGCGGATTTCTTTTCCTACTTATATGCAATGTTACATTTATTTACGTTCAGGGTCAACGGTCAGAGCCTGCACCACTCATCGAATCTGTGCAGGTCGTTATGCAAATTCGTACCATCTTGTGGCGTTGCTACTATGGTATAGACAACTGCATCATCTGCGAATAGCCTTGAAAGGCATCCCACGCTTATATATATATATAGTGTAAACAGCAACGGTGCTATAACACGTCCCTGTGGTACTCTGCATATTACCTTTACATCTGCCGATTTTGTTCCGTTCCCCTTCATGTGGCTTACGTTGTTAGTTATTGGTGAAACCTGCTAGGCAAGAGAAAGCAGGATTTGGTTACGCTTGTGGACGGGGCCGTTATACACAATTTATTTTAAACCAGTAATTCCATACTCAACAATAAATAAAAAATATCACACGTTAATAATGAAGAAGTAAACAACTGTCTAAAAAAGAGTTTTCAGTGTGTTAGAATTTAGCAAATCACCATTAAATACCGATACAGCAGATAATGTTTTAAAAGCAAGCCACTGTGATCTGGGCAGAATGTCTTACACGCCAGGAATGGCAATATATTAAGAATTGTATAAGAACTAGCTGCAATTCACAACTTACTGGTATTGGAATATTAAAGGTAAGTCGCCACAAACACAGCAGAAGGCATCAGAGGCCAGGAATGACAAATTAGAATTTTAAGGCAGATGGCCACAATCACGCCAGGAACGGCAATAATATAAAAAAGTTTAGAAATCTGCTGTAAAACAGCAAATACAATAGCAAAGGTTAATTAAAAAACAACGCTTTCAAAGTTAACCAACCACTGAACACTACACTGCTAGATTTATTCCAGAAGGTGACCAGAACTATTAAGTAGACATATATAACCTCTAATGTAGGCATTACAAGGTATTGTAGTAAATAATACAATACTAAAACACAAGGACCAGTACATAAGTTCCCTAAAGGGTACTGAGGCAGATTATACCCGCAGAAGGCGTGGGCTGAAGGAGCGTAACACAGAACTATTGGCCATCAGTCCTTTTGGAACACACATGTCTTACAAGAACCAAGGGGCCACAGACGGTGCTCCAGGAATCGACCTCAGAGAAGCTCCGGCAACAAACACTTTCGCGAGCGATGAGATTGACAGCCAAGAGTTGCATTCACTTCACGAGATGGTAATTCAGACGAATGACTAATGGTAATTTTGGTGAAGCTACCTGACGTCTGATAAACCAAATGCAACGATGGAACAATACGCCAAAGCTGGAACCGGCAGTCTGCATTACGTCCCCAGAATACTGTGTTTAGAGCCCCCGGAACGAGAAAGCAATCACTACAACCGGAGTAGAAGAATCACCAGCCGGCCTACGATCAAGAAAACTTCCAAAACTACGCGCTTTACTGGACAGCAGAGGAAAGGCGAGGAAACTTACACTGCCGTTACGCACACTAACCCCCAGGGTAGGTAACTGGGACGTTAGCGGCCACCAGGCAAAAAAAAATTACCGTTTGTTGAACTTAACAAATTGTAACAAGTTGAACGCAGTAAATAGTAATAAGAAGCTAATCAGATCTGCCTTTCCCAAGCACTCCACTCGCTACTCTTCGCGTCGGCGAAACTACGAGCAGCAACACGAACCCAAGTCACTGGAGAATCGCGAGATATCACATTGGTGGAGGTTTCTGTACATGGATTGAAATGCACTGACCTTAAAGCTTGCTGGATCCGGTTTACGACGAGGTCGTACTCCCTCGTGAACACAGCCCTTCCATCCGGCAGTCCATGCGTACCGCCAGCGGCCCCGACGTGTTCTGGCACTGTGCGGGCCTGGCTCCTCCTGAGTCCCCAACCGAACTGGCCAACTCACACGACCCAGAAAACCAACGACGTCGCCCCAAAGATGGGGCAACAGTTACTACATATCGATAACAGCCGCAGCTGCCACTAGCTGGCATGCAACCCTTGCGAAACCGAGTGGCGCCAGTCAACACGAGAAGCTGACAAACAAACTCAACCGTGCCAACTAAACGATACCGTCTGGCCCCAAACAGAGGGCGAAAACTGTACGTTGTAGAACAGCACCAACGTGACCGCAGCACGGCTCAGTTGGTGTCACACGCAAGCGTGGTGGAGGCAGGGCGTGCATTGTGGAGGAGGAAATTATAGTTTAACGTCCCGTCGACAACGAGGTCATTAGAGACGGAGCACAAGCACGAATTAGGGAAGGATAGGGAAGGAAATCGGCCGTGCCCTTTCGAAGGAACCATCCCGGCATCTGTGTGAAGCGATGTAGGGAAATCACGGAAAACCTAAATCAGGATGGCCGGACACGGGCTTGAACCGTCATCCCCCGAAAGCGAGTCCAGTGTGCTAACCACTGCGCCACCTCGCTCAGTGGCGTGCATGGTCTGTATGTAGACAGTCCACGTGACCACTGCCTAAGTCTGACGTCAGCGTGCAATAATCACTCACAGACAGCACGCCGCAGCAGTGGCAGTGGAGGGTACATGAAAGATGTCAAGGGAAGCGGAAAACAATACAGTCGTTGAAACTTCCTGACAGATTAAAACTACGTGCCAGACCGAGACTCGAACTCGGGACCTTTGCCAGTCGTTGACATAATCTACATCTACATCTACATCCATACCCTGCAGCCACCTGACGGTGTGTGGCGGAGGGTACCCTGAGTACAACTATCGGTTCTCCCTTTCTATTACAGTCTCGTATTGTTCGTGGAAAGAAAGACTGTCGGTATGCTTCTGTGTGGGCTCTAATCTCTCTGACTTTATCCTCATGGTCTCTTCGAGAGATATACGTAGGAGGGAGCAATATACTGCTTGCCTCTTCGGTGAAGTATGTTCTCGAAACTTTAAAAGCCCGTACCGAGCTACTGAGCATCTCTCCATCTTCCACTGGAGTTTACCATATCTGTATCGCTTTCGCGATTACTAAATGATCCTGTAACGAAGCGCGCTGCTCTCCGTTGGATCTTCTCTATCTCTTCTATCAACCCTATCTGGTACGGATCCCACACTGCTGAGCAGTATTCAATCAGTGGGCGAACAAGCGTACTGTAACCTACTTCCTTTGTTTTCGGATTCCATTTCCTTAAGATTCTTCCAATGAATCTCAGTCTGGCATCTGCTTTACAGACTATCAAATTTATATGATCATTCCATTTTAAATCACTCCTAATGCGTACTCCTACGGTGCTACTTGTGGGCTTGAGCAGTAGGCGCCTGCTTCCTGCGCCCGTGGCGACTGCTGTTTGCCATTCACTGGCGACGAAGGGTGGAGTTTGCACGCCAGTACTGCAACTGGACGTCCACCGAGTGGCCTTTTCAGGTAAATCACGTTTTACGCTTCATCTGAATGAGACATCTGAAAGCAGGTACCCTTCAACAGTCATCGGAATGGTCCAGGCGGGGGAGGGGGTGATGGGGAAGGGGGGGGGGGGGGGGGACGTTATGACCTGGATATCTTTCCGTGGCCTTCCGTGGGTGTTATCGTCATTCCGGAAGGCACAGTCGATCATAACATGTATGCATCCACCACTGTGAACCGTGTCGACTTCTATATGCAGCTCGTTTTTCCTCAGCACCACTGCATCTATCATCAGTACAATGCAACTTGTCACACAGTTGGCAGTGTACGTGTGTAGTTCGAAGAGGACCAGGTCACCAAACTCCACGGATTTAAAACCAGTCGAGAATCTGGGGGACCACTTGGATCCGTGTGTTCGCACCACGGATCCTCAACCTGGATACCTATTGCAGCTCGTCTCGCAATTGGAGTTGTGGTTGCATCAGAACACGATTACTGACCCCGTGGAGTGCGAAAAAAGTAAACAATATTATTAAAATGGCTCAAATGGCTCTGAGCACTATGGGACTTAACCCTAGAACGTAGAACTACTTAAACCTAACTAACCTAAGAAATCACACACATCTATGCCCGAGGCAGGACTCGAACCTGCGACCGTAGCAGCCGCGTGTTTCCGGACTGAAGCGTCTATAACCGTTCGACCACAGAGGCCGGCAAAACCTGACGTCCTGCTATGACTAATGTACAATGAGGGGCAAAATAATAATTTAGGCAAAATAATAATTTAGAGTCCAAGAACAGAGCATTACCAATGCCCAAGTTCAGAAGAGCCTGTATTCACATCTCAGCGATTTGTGGAGATTCAGCTTGCTGTTTACGACTGCAAATAGAAGCAACACAATAGTTAGGATATAGTATTTGTCAAGATACATTGCAATTTAACTCATCCTTTCGCTTCGTTTGGAAATCATTATTCGAACTCGTAGACACGGTCGAAATATAAGAATTCCACGTCGGTAGAATTACTGCGACCAAAGTTGGCCGTCAGTGACGGACCGGCGAGGACGCGTCGTCGCCGCCCCGCCGGCCTCGTGGCGTTCGCGAGCGCGAGACGCTTACTACAAGCTCACTGCAATGACATGACGAACTCATTTAGGAAGAACACTACCAAGATTACATTCCAAGCCGAATGTCCGAGACCGCGAGCACACGAAGTAGAAAACTTGTTGCGTGACGAACTGCGTCTAGATCCAAAGGACACAACTGGTATTCACTTTTAGCACACAGCCAGCGTAGTCAATATTTAGATGATTGACGAAGAACAGTGCACTGCCGATAAACCACAGTTTACGTACTTTGATGGACTTACCGGCGCTGATACCGCTGAACACGCAGGCAGGGGTGTAAGGCCACTTTCTGAGGTATCCACGAAGTCCGTTATCCCCCCCCTCTCAAGTATATATATATATATATATATATATATATATATATATATATGGTATCTGTTCTCTTGGACATGTCCGAAAGAACAGATACCATCGCTGACCATGCAGCTCGTTAGAATGATATTGCAATGAAATGAACACCCATAGCTGCTTACAGGCGTTGACATACGTCAACGGGGGCAGATGAAAATGTGTGGCCCGTACCGGGACTCGAACCCGGGATCTCCTGTTTACATGGCAGACGCTCTATCCATATGAGCCACCGAGGGCACAGAGGATAGTGCGACTGCAGGGATTTATCTCTGGCACGCCTCCTGCGAAACCCACATTCTCAACGTATTGTCCCGCACTACATTCGTTGTGTCCCCGCCCATTATACTCATTCCTCACGGCACATTGGCGATTCCCGTAAGAGTTCGGGCACTGTTCGTGCATTCGCACAATGTGGATTTCGCAGGAGGCGTGCCAGAGGTAAATCCCTGCAGTCGCGCTATCCTCAGTGCCCTTAGTGGCTTAGATGGACGCCGGCACGGTAGCTCAGCGTGCTCGGTCAGAGGGTTAGCTGCCCTCTGTATTAAAAAAAAAACTGAGATAATCGAGCAACAACGAACTTAAACGGATGGCTTACGACGTCCGCCCCGAGCAGATGCAACGAACAAAATGAAAATGAGATGTCGTACAATTATCGCGTACGATGGACAACCGGGCACATGCTCAGGAAGCAGCCAGGAGAGTCACATTCGCTCTGATTATTTGCAGGGGCGGATCGCCAAGAGTCCTTCAAGAGAAGCGGCACAGCACGTTCCTCCATCGATCCTGCCAGTTACTTATGTACATCTGCGACGTCGTGCGGCGGGGATCGGGACATGCTGCCACCGCAGGCGGGCGAAGACGCTGTTGATGAGCCACATACGGTCCTCCTTATGCAGACGGAGTCGCCTGATTGACCTGAACAGCAATCGTCACCTCACAACGAGCGGCTGGATGTTGATTCACGAGTCGTGCCAACCCGAACTTTCCTGTCTGAAGGCGCCGAGGCACGGAGGCACGCCGTCTCGGGACTGTCTCTTGTGGGCAGGGGCAAACGATCACACCGATGTCGACAGTGTCGTGGATGTCCGTGCTCCGGAGTTGTCGACCGACGCTGCTCACTCTTAGGAACTGCCACGACGGACTTTTCTTCTTGCTGACACTAGTGCGGGGATGGAGGGGCGATGGAACACCGACGCAGCCGCGAGGAATCGTAACAAGAGGGGCTTCTCTGATAGCCGATGAACCACACCGACAGCCTCTCTCCAGTAACTCGTGGGCGGACGACTCTCAGGTGGGCACACCACATGCAGAAGAGGGGGAGTTACATCATCCTACCCATCTCCTGCGGACAACATGGTAATGGTAACGTCAGGGTGGCGTGCGGGTGAGCGAACCTGTCGCCACCGGGTGCACCGATGACTGACTCTGCCGTCGAGGGCGAACGACAGTCATGTCGATTCGTGAAGATTAACATCAATATCATCCAGTTGCGCGAGAATCTTGCATTGTTACGCGACACACTTTATTCAGCCGACACTGAGGTGGCCTTATTGCAGGAAATATACATTCTTGGCTTCCAGGACATCTCTGGATGCACGACATGCGTTGGATACAGGCAGTGGCCCCGCAAAACTTTTCAAAGAAAGTTTAATGGCGACCGATATAAGTTACCTATCAAATGCCAGGGGCATGGCTCTTATAATCCCAGAGATACTCCTCGTCAATGATTACGCAACGTCCGGTACCAACAAAAAGCGTGAACGTTCCTCAGTTCTTTACTGAGGAATTAACACAGTTATGCCCAGGTAGGATAGATGATATGGTGATCAGGGGCAGTTTTATTGTACAATTCGCTATGACCAAATTCCTCAGCATACACTACGCCCAGAACTCGGCACTGTCATTTGCGAGCTCGATTAGATAGACACTTGGATCATCATCTGTGCTGATAGGGTTTCGCGCACTTTACGGGACATTAATCAGGCAGAATTAAAAGGATGTATACATCCCGCTCTCTCAAGGATGCGGTCAAGGCAGCCGAGTTGTAGCCAGCTGCATTTACTGATCACACTGCTTACGCCTGTACCATCAAGCTTCGACGACAACTACTATGGCGTAGGCGCTGCCCGCTTACCTGATCTCACCGGAATGTCAACCGGCAGTTGGAGACACGTGTAGACTGTGCCTACTTAAACCTAACTAACCTAAGGACATTACACAACACCCGGTCATCACGTCGCAGAGAAAATCCCTGACCCCCCCCCCCCCCCCCCCCCCCGGGAATCACAGAGTTTTACTACGCCATCCTCAGGTATTGTTCCGTTATGCGACAAACACGGGCTCGACAGATGACTGTCAACCGAGCACGTCAACACTGTGAAGGGACCATCATTTGAACTCGTCAAATGGTTGGAATCATCAACGACTGCCCTCCATATCCCACGTTGTTTTTGTTGGAGTCTTCAGTCCTGAGACTGGTTTGAAGCAGCTCCTTATGCTTCTCTATCCCTCTGAATCTGCTTAGTGTATTCATCTCTTGGTCTCCCTCTACCATTTTTACTTTCCACGCTGCCCTCCAATACTAAATTGGTGATCCCTTGATCCTACCAACCGATCCCTTATTCTAGTCAAGTTGTGCCACAAACTTCTCCCCAATTCTATTCAATACCTCCTAATTAGTTATGTGATCTACCCATCTAATCTTCAGCATTCTTCTCTAGCACCATATTTCGAAAGCTTCTATTCTCTTCTTGTCTAAACTATTTATCGTCCATGTCTCACTTCCATACATGGCTACACTCCATACAAATACTTTCAGGAAAGACTTCCTGACACTTAAATCTATATTTGATGTTAACAAATTTCTCTTCTTCAAAAACGCTTTCCTTGCCATTGCCAGTCTACATCTTATATCCTCTCTACTTGGACCATCATCAGTTATTTTGCTCCCAAAATAGCAAAACTCCTTTACTACTTTAAGTGTCTCATTTCCTAATCTAATACCTTCAGCATCAACCGACTTAATTCGAACACATTCTATTATCCTCGTTTGGCTTTTGTTGATATAATCTTTTATCCTCCTTTCAAGACACTATCCATTCCCCACAACTGCTGTTCGTAGTCCTTTGCTGTCTCTGAGGTTTGCCGATGACATTGAGATGAAATAAATACATAAATCTATACTCGATGTTAACAAATTTCTCTTCTTCAGAAATGGTTACCTTGCCATTGCCAGTCTACATCTTATATCCTCTCTACTTCGAACATCATCTGTTATTTTACTTCCTAAATAGCAAAACTCCTTTACTACTTTAAGCGTCTCATTTCCTAATCTAATTCCCTCAGCGTTACCCGACGTAGTTCGACTACATTCCATTATCATCGTTTTGCTTTTGTTGGTTTTCACCTTATATCTTCCTTTCAAGACACTATCCATTCCTTTCATTTGCTCTTCCAAGTCCTTTGCCCTCTCTGACAGAATTACAATTTCATCGCCGAACCTCAAAATAAAAATTCGGAGTATGTATTAAAATCCATGGAGAAGAAATAAAAACTTTGTTTACTTCACTGCTTACTCAATATACAGATCGAATAACATCGGGGAGAGGCTACAAACCTGTCTCACTCCCTTCCCAACCACTGATTCCCTTTCATGCCCCTCGACTCTTATAAATGCCATCTTGTTTCTGTACAAATTGTAAATAGCCTTTCGCTCCCTGTATATTACCCATGCCACCTTCAGAAATTCAAAGAGAGAAAACTTTTGACAGTGTTGACTGGAATACTCTAAGGAAAGGCCAACCTACGTTTCTAGCTTTTGTAGACATAATCTATTTTCTAAGATAAGTCGTAGGGTCAGTATTGCCTCACGTATTCCAATATTTCCTAACTGATCTTCCCTGAGGTCGGCTTCTACCAGTTTTTCCATTCGTCTGTAAAGAATTCGCGTTAGTATTTTGCTGCCATGACTTACTAAACTGATAGTTCGGTAATTTTCACATTTGCCAACACGTGCTTTGTTTGGGATTGGAATTATTATATTCTTCTTGAAGTCTGAGGGTAATTTTTCTGTCCCATGCATTTTGGTCACCAGATGGTAGTTTTGTTAGGCTTGGCTCTCCCAAGGCTGTCAGTAGTTCTAATTGAATGTTGTCTACTCCTGGGGCCTTATTTCGACTTAGGTCTTCCAGTGCTTTGTCAAACTCTTGATGCAGTATCATATCTCCTATTTCAACTTCATCTACATTTTCCTCCTGTTGTATGATATTGTCCTCAAGAACACCGCCCTTGTATAGACCCTCTATATACTCCTTCCACATTTCTGGTTTCCCTTCTTTGCTTAGAACTGCGTTTCCATCTCAAATCTTGAAATCCATGCAAGTGGTTCTCTTTTCTCCAAAGGTCTCCTTAATTTTCCTGTAGGCAGTGCCTATCTTTCCCCTAGTGACTATCACGACAGCTGTCCCGCAGAAATATGTGGACGGCAATCAGCGCAAAGCGTGTGGCACGTGGTGTCCACTGACAAGCAAATATTCTGTTAGGCCAAATTATGACAATGGTATGATGCACACAGGAGTAAAAAACAAACCAGTTTGAGATGGGCTATAGTACCGTGTATACACGTATTCTGGGTCTTGTGCACAAGCCATGGACTACTTGGGTTGAGCTTAACGTGAGCTACTGATGTGTTTGGCTTTATTTAGGGCTGTCCACATGTTTCGCTTTCGTTCCTAAGTACAGTGTGCCTGGTGGTTCATAAAGAAAGTTTGCTTCACTCCAGACTTACGTCCATTGTTATTCCGTGGTCACGTGATCGGACGACATGCTCATATCACTGAGGCCTGTATGCCCTCAACGTGCACTCCTGCACTCCTGTGAGAACATCATTTACCGCATTCACCAGCTAGTAGACATTATAAATAGATTTCATTTGCCGGTTACTTGTTTACTCTTTTGTGCAGAGTCAATGTATTTATGGCAAACAAACCTCATCAAGTTCCATCGCCATGCCATCACTTTATCCTTGTCCCTCAACACAGTACAGGTGTACAGCAATAAAGCTAGTTCACTGCGCAACTGGCATGTGAGCAACAATATTAGCCTGTTCCGTCTTCACTGGTGATCCAGATGTGATCTGTGCATAACATTTGGTGAAGAACTTTCGCTGATGTCTGTGACATGGAACCATTAGGTGACAAACCATCGAGTTTTTTGTAATAAGCCTCTGCATCCTTACATTTGTCCTATAGCCATCCCTGCTTAGCCATTTTGCACTTCCTGTTGATCTCATTTTTGAGACGGTTATATTCCTTTTTGCCCGCTTCATTTACTGCATTTTTATATTTTCTCCTTTCATCAATTAAATTCAATATATCTTCTGTTACCCAAGGACTTTTACAAGCCCTCGTCTTTTTACTTACTTGATCCACTGCTGCCTTCACTACTTCATCCCTCAAACCTACTCATTCTTCTTCTACTGTATTTCTTTGCCCTATTCCTCTCAACTGTTCCCTTATGTTCTCCTTGAAACTCCTTACAACCTCTGGTTCTTTCAGTTCATCCAGATCCCATCTCCTTAAATTCCCACCTTTTTGCAGTTTATTGAGTTTTAATCTACAGTTCATAATCAATAGATTGTGGTCACAGTCCACATCTGCCCCTGGAAATGTCATACAATTTAAAACCTGGTTCCTAAATCTCACGCATCGAGTGGCAGCTCGAATTCTGCGTACGACATCCCGTGTCCTATCAATTGATGAGTCATCGATAGGTGGGACGCATAATATCCGCTCCGCCCTGTGCCGCTGATTGCCCTCGCTAAGGTGCGTCGCGTATCGGGAGCTCTGGCTGTGATGTTCGTCAAGCATTTGATTGCGTCAGTCATACGTACTAAACTGCTGTTCTTCAGAATAAGCATTACCCCGACGCTTCCTCCGAGGTGTTACTCGTCTCCTACGTGGCGCAACAGGGAAAGCGCTTGTCAACGTTAGACTGTCGAACACCTTGTAAATTCGCCGCTGTGTTACACAGGTACGCCTATTATGGACAATACTGTACGCCTTGCAGTAGAACCTTTGTTGTGCGGGCTGCGACACCGCCTCACGGGTTTGTCTCTTGGTGGCTTCTTTTTTAGGTGCACTGCGTATGCTGATGATCTGATGTTACCTCTTCGTGACGAACGTGATGTGCGCAAATCATTGGATTGGTTAGCCACTTCGAAGCTTCGAGATGCCGTGTAAATGTACATAAATCAATGGTTTTGAACACTGGCGTGGGATGACACCTGCGAGGGTGGCACTGCGCGATAAAATCCGTTGTCTCGGTATCGACTTCACGGACTACATCTCACGCACGACCACCATCAATTATCGGAGTCTCTTGCAAGTGCTGGGCTTGTGGATCTTCGTCTTCGTGTGTTAGACCTTCATCAACGGACCGAATATGTTAACGTCTATCGGGCATCACGAATTCCGCACGTAGCGCAAACACTACCGATGCCTAAACACATAGCTCGGAGCATCGTGGCCGCATTCGGTTCCTTTGTCAGCGCTGGAATGATATTAAAGGTTCGATATTACTCCGTCACTCTTCCGAAAGAACGAGGCCGACTTGGCCTTGTCAGTGTTCACTATCGAGCAGTATTTCTCTTCGTTAGTTTGCACCGCAGGCTTTGGCGACGATGACCGACCAGCCTCACCGGCCTACTGACGGATGGCCTGGCACCGTGTTCCCTTGACCCTCAGGTCAGACACGGGTGCCCTTTTCCTGCTTTGGCAGGCTTTACCTGGAGTACGGCTACCTCCCCGTCTCTCGCTTACCAACAGCCAGTCACCTGCCGCACACTACTTCGCCGCCGGTCGCTTAATGTCGTCGAATTGACGTGTCCTACCGTGCACTGGAACGTAGTATGGTGCTCTGTCAACGCGGTGACGCTCGATCCTGGTGTACGTTCGACCTGGTATTCGAGGGACTCTCCATAGGACCCATCTTGCAGATTCGCCTTATGTGTGAACTGCAACGTCTAGAATACAGACCAACACCGGCTCCGTTGTGGGCCAGTGGAAGAGATCTGGTGTTTTGAGCGTCAAAGTCTGGCTCTCTTTTTACGTATGTCACCCTCTTATGCCGATTCCCGCACTCTACTCTACCCGGACGATGTTTATTATCCGAGGACGAAACACAACGCTGTCACGTAGATACAGTGCATGTACTACAGCTATTAAAACATCGATATCTAAGCCTCTTGTGGCGGTAATACAACACTAATGCTGTAGGTAGATAATAAATTTAAACAAATTTAAAGAAATTAATACAAATTTACAGAGATTATATTCGAAGTGAATTGGAAACACGCTACTAACTCCCATCGGCTGCTAGAGAAAATTTCGTGAGCAGAGTGGATGGTTGTAGTGCTATAGTCGTTAAAAAAAAAAAGATTTATGTCTAGTTCATGTAATACAGTTATTCATATCTCAGCCTGTTGTGGCGGTAGCATGAAACTAATGCAGCAGATAGGCAATAAATTTATAAAAATTTGAACAAATTATATTCGAATTGAAAGGAAACACCATACTAACTCTCATCAGCTGCAAGAATAAAGTGTTAGAGCAAATTTCGTGAACATTCTCAAAGACGGTGGCGAACACACTTGATGGTTGTAGAGGTTCTAATTGTTTAAATAAGGACTTATGTCCAGTGCAAGTAATAGAGCTATCGATATCTTAGCCCCCTATGGCGGCAACACGACAATAATGCTGTAGGTAGATAATAAATTTAAACAAATTATATCCGAATTGAATGAGCAGGCTCTAGTGGAGGCCACACAACACTAACTCCCATGATTTGTGGGAGTAAGCTCTTAGAGGCAGTACCACAATCCTCTTGGAAAATGCACGTTAATTTCGCTCTAACTGCTTAATAAGGACTTATGTGTAGAGTTGAATGATTTCATGTAACATACCGACAACCTATATCTCCACCTCGTGGTGGTAACACACTAATGCCGTAGGTAGATAATAAATTTAAAGAAATCTAATCAAATTTAAACATATTTAAACAAATTTATAAAAATTATATTCGAATTGAATGACAATATCATAATAACTTGCATCAGCTGCAGGAGTAAGCTCTTAGAGGAAAATTCGTGAACATTTGACAAGAGCATGGCGAAAACACTTGATAGTGGTACTACCTCTAATGGTTTTAATAAAGACTTATGTCTACTTCCTAGGAAGAGTTGACTTAGGTTAGTGGAGATAGCCAATTCTTTCTCGCCATTTTTTTAGGTTAGTAGAGGTAGCGCAATTGAGCTATCATCCCTCCAAAAGCCACTATCTTGGATAACGGTAATCGTGTCATCAGCTAACATCAATCGCGTTATCAGTTGCCCCACTACTAAATTTTGAAAGTAACGTTAAATGTAATGCAAAAAAAGACGTTCAGTAACCTCAGTGTAACTTAATGCAAAATTTAGAAAACGGCAAGCATTTACTTTTGACTATTGAAAGATTGAACTGAATTACCTTTAAGCATATGAGAAATAGGTTTCACTTTTAAAATAACAACAATCAAATAAATACCAAGGTAGCAGAAGTCACTCTCTAAGGTTAATACAGAGTAAATGAAAGGTCTTTCAGTGCTCTCTCAAACTCTTCACGCAGTATCGTATCTCCCATTTCATGTTCATCTACATACTCTTCCATTTCCATAATATTGTCCTCAAGTACATCGCCCTTGCGTAGACCCTCTATATACTCCTTCCACCTTTCTGCTTTCCCTTCTTTGCTTAGAACTGGGTTTCCATCGGAGCTCTTGATATTCATGCAGTTGGGTCTCTTTTCTCAAACGGTCTCTTTAATTTACCTGTAGGCAGTATCTATCTTCCCCCAAGTGAGATAAGCCTCCACATCCTTACATTTGTCCTGTAGCCATCCCTGCTTAGCCATTTTGCACTTCCTGTGGTTCTCATTTTGAGACGTCTGTATTCCTTTTTGCCTGCTTCATTTTCTGCATTTTTATATTTTCTCCGTTCATCAATTAAATTCAATATTTCTTCTGTTACCCAAGGATTTCTGCTAGCCCTTGTCTTTTTACCTACTTGTCCTCTACTGCATTCACTATTTCATCCCTCAAAGCTACCCACTCTTCATCTACTGTATTTCTTTCCCCCATTCCTTTCAATTGTTCCCTTATGCTCCCCCTGAAATTCTGTACAACCTCTGGTTTAGTCAGTTTATCCAGGTCCCATGTACTTAAATTTTCACCTTTTTGCAGTTTCTTCAGTTTTAATCTACTGTTCACAACCAATAGATTGTGGTAAGAGGCCACATCTGCCCCTGGAAATCTCTTAGACTATACAACGGTAAGATACAACTTAAAACCTGGTTCCTAAATCTCTATCGGATACCTGCTAGTATCGCCAGGATTCTTCCATGTATACAACCTTCTCTTACGATTCTTGAACCATGTGTTGGCTTTGATTAAGTTGTGCTCTGTGCGAAATTCTACCAGGCTGCTTCCTCTTTCATTTCTTACCCCCCATTTACATCTACATGACTACTCTGCAATTCACATTTAAGTGCTTGGCAGAGGGTTCATCGAACCACATTCATTCTATCTCTCTACCATTCCACTCCCGATCAGCGCGCGGGAAAAACGAACACCTAAATCTTTCTGTTCGAGCTCTAATTTCTCTTAATTTATTTTGATGATCATTCCTTCCTATGTAGGTTGGGCTCAACAAAATATTTTCGCATTAGGAAGAGAAAGTTGGTGACCGAAATTTGGTAAATAGATCTCGCCGCGACGGAACAAGTCTTTGCTTTAATGACTTCCATCCCAACTCGCGTATCATATCTGCCACACTCTCTCCCCTATTACGCGATGATACAAAAGGAGCTGCCATTTTTTGCACCCTTTCAATGTCCTCCGCCAATCCCACCTGGTAAGGATCCCACACCGCGCAGCAATATTCTAACAGAGGACGAACGAGTGTAGTGTAAACTGTCCCTTCAGTGGATTTGTTGCATCTTCTAAGTGTCCTGCCAATGAAACGCAACCTTTGGCTCGCCTTCCCGACAATATTATCTATGTGGTCCTTCCAACTGAAGTTGTTGATAATTTTAACACCCAGGTACTTAGTTGAATTGACAGCCTTGAGAATTGTACTATTTATCGAGTAATCGATTTCCAGAAGATTTCTTTTGGAACTCATGTGGATCACCTCAGACTTTTCGTTATTTAGCAACTGCCACCTGCCGCACCATATAGCAATCTTTTCTAAATTGCTTTGCAACTGATACTGGTCTTCGGATGACCTTACTAGACGGTAAATTACAGCATCATCTGCGAACAAAATAAGAGAACTGCTCAGATTGTCACCCAGGTCATTTATATAGATGAGGAACAGCAGAGGTCCCAGGGCGCTTCCCTGGGGAACATCTGATATCACTTCAGTTTTACTCAATGATTTGCCGTCTATTACTACGAACTGCGACCTTCCTGACAGGAAATCACGAATCCAGTCACACAACTGAGACGATACCCCATAGGCGCGCAGCTTGATTAGAAGGCGCTTTTGAGGAACGGTATCAAAAGCTTTCCGGAAATCTAGAAATACTGAATCAACTTGAGATCCCCTGTCGATAGTGGCCATTGCTTCGTGCGAATAAAGAATTAGCTGCGTTGCACAATAACGATGTTTTCTGAAACCATACTGATTACGTATCAATAGATCGTTCCCTTCGAGGTAATTCATAATGGTTGACGTCGGTTTTCAGTAGGGTTTTGGAGCATATACTGTATTCAATGATACAGGTCTGTTGTTCGATGGATTACTCCTACTACCCTTCTTAAACACTGGTGCGACCTGCGCAATTTTCCAATCTGTAGATACAGATCTATCGGTGAGCGAGCGGTTGTATATGGTTTCTACGTAGGGAGCTATTGTACCAACGTAATCTGAAAGGAACCTAATCGGTATACAATCTAGACCTGAAGACTTGCCCATATCTACTTCTAAGAAACTCATGCTAGCAGCTGTTCGTGTTTCAAATTCTGGAATGTTCTATTCGTCTTACCTGGTAAAGGAAATTCGGAAAACTGCGTTCAGTAAGTCCGCTTTAGCTTCACAATCGTCGGTAACAGTACCATCGGCACTGCGCGACGATGGTATTGACTGCGTCTTGCCGCTTGTGTACTTTACATATGACCAGAATTTCTTCGGATTTTCTACCAAATTTCGAGACAATGTTTTGTTGTGGAACCTATTAAAAGCATCTGGCATTGAAGTCCGTGCCAAATTTCGCATGTCTGTAAATTTTAGCCAATCTTCGGGATTTCGCATTCTTCTGAACTTCGCATGCTTTTTCCGTTGCCTCTGCAATAGCGTTCGGCCCTGTTTTGTGTACCATGGGGGATCAGTTCCATCTCTTACCAATTTATGAGGTATGAATATCTCAATTGCTGTTGCTACTATATCTTTGAATTTGAGCCACATCTCGTCTACATTTGCGTAGTCAGTTCGGAAGGAATGGAGACTGTCTCTTAGGAAGGCTTCTAGTGACACTTCATCCGCTTTTATTTTGCGTTTGTTTCTGGTGGATTTGGAAGAAATGGCATTGAGCCTAGCTACAACGACCTTGTGATCACTAATCCCTGTATCAGCCACAAACAGTCCAGAGCTAATAGCATCGTGACTAAGAGGTCAAGTGTGTTTTCGAAACCATTTACAATTCAAGTGGGTTCGTGGACTAACTGCTCGAAACAATTTCGGAGAAAGCATTTAGGACAATCTCGGAATATGTTTTCGTCTACCACCGGTTTTGAACAAGTATTTTTGCCAACATATCGAGGGAAGGTTGAATTCACCACCAACTATAACCGTTAGAGTGAGGGTATTTATTTGTTACGACACTCAAATTTTCTCTGAACTGTTCAGCAGCTATATCATCGGAGTCTGGGGGTCGGTAGGAGGAGCCAGTTCAGTTGTTAAGTATAACCACCACACATACGAATTCGCACTGAGTACCTACTTCGGCTTCACTACAAGATAAACCACTACTGACAGACACAAACAGTCCACCACCAATTCTGCCTAATCTATCTTTCCTGAACACCGTCTGAGACTTCGTAAAAATTTCTGCAGAACTTATTTCAGGCTTTAGCCAGCTTTCTGTACCTATAACGATATCAGCTTCTGTGCTTTTTATTAGCGCTTGAAGCTCAGGGACTTTTCCAGCGCAACTACAACAATTTACAACTATAATTCCGACTGTTCCTTGATCCAAGCACGTCCTGTAATTGCCAAGCACCCTTTGACATTGCAGCCCATCCCGCACTTTCCCGAGGACTTCTAACCTAAAAAACCGCCCAGTCCACGCCACACAGCCTCCGCTACCCGTGTAGCCGCCAGCTGAGTGTAGTGAACTCCTGACCTATTCAGCGGAACCCGAAACCCCACCACCCTATGGCGCAAGTCAAGGAATCTGCAGCCAATACGGTCGCAAAACCGTCTGAGCCTCTTATTCAGAGCCTCCACCCGGCTCTGCACCAAAGGTCCGCAGTCGGTTCTGTTAACGATGCTGCAGATGGTGAGCTCTGCCTTCATCTCGTAAGCAAGACCGGCAGCCTTCACCAAATCAGATAGCCGCTGGAATCGAGAGAGAATTTCCTCAGATCCAAAGCGACACACGTCATTAGTACCGACATGTGCCACCACCTGCAGCTGGCTGCACCCTGTGCTCTTCATGGCATCCGGAAGGACCCTTTCCATATCAGGAATGACTCCTCCCGGAATGCACACGGAGTGCACACTGGATTTCTTCCCCTCCTTAGCCGCCGTATCCCTAAGGGGCCCCATTACATCGCCTAACATTGGAGCTCCCAACTACCAGTAAGCCCACCCTCTGCGATTGCCCGGACCTTGAAGGCTGAGAATGATCCTCTGAAACAGGGCAGGCAGCTACATCTGGCTCAGCCAGAGACAGTGCCTGAAACCGGTTTGTCAGACGCACAGGGGAGGCTTTCTGATCAGCCTCCGGGGACGCCTTTCGCTGCCTGCCACGCCTTGGAACGACCTCCCAATCAACCACAGGCGAGGGCTCAGCCCCACTGCGGGCAGCAACCGGGGCAACCACAGCGGCAGACCGATCTGGGGACAGACGGGACGAGGTTGACATCCCCGTGATACCCGAGCCCGGCTCCCCACAGTGGTGCCCATTGGCAACAGCCTCAAGCTGCGCGACCGAAGTCAGCGCCGATTGCAGCTGTGAGCGAAGGGATGCCAAGTCACCCCTCATCCTAACACAGCAATCGGAGTCCCTGTCCATTCTAATCGATGTTTCACAACAGTTACCGAAACACGAGAACGTGCCTAGATAACGCAAGCGGAACACGCAAAGAATATATCAAGTAACCTGTACAAATGCCTAACGACTGCGCTACAATCTGCTGAATCAGTTTTGATATTCTTATGACACTCGATGATTGCATAGAAAGGAAAGGGACCCTGCATGGTAATAATGTGTGAGGACAATGCAACACAGGTGTCCTAGAAATTTTAACTTTTGCAAGTTATTATTCAAGTTATTCATACTCTGTGAATGAAATGTTGCTGGTTGAAGCCTCTCTACACTACAATGTTTGTCAATTAACAGTCCTTCGATATTGTAGATGTGCGGATGACAAGTATGTAGCCGATGACAATGCGGAGCTGCTGTTGCTGCTGCTGCTTGATGAGAGGAACCCCGAGTCGTCTCCAGAGCCACGGATACGTACGGGACAGGCAACAGCTGAAACTGCAGCTTCCCCCGCCTGTCCACTCCTACCGTGCTCTCAGTAATCGCAGGTTAACGAGTGAGGGATGTCTACACTGGCGCGAGTATAGGTACACACCAGGTCGGCCGGAGCGTTCAACAAACACTTCCGCACTCTTTCATGACACAAACTGCTCTGCCTCCCATCTGCACGCCACGCGACAGAGGCTCTCCATGCGCAAAGATAAACATCGGTACAGCTATTATCATTTCGTCGTTGCTATTGATACATCTCAATAAAGCTCCCTTGGCTATTACCCGGCAATTTATAATATTTCTATTATAATTACAATCAATTATATACAGTCAAATTTTTATATAACACGTAATCGAAGTATTGATGTATTTAATTTCTGTAGTGCACCATATAGCATCAGAATCAAGAGTATAGTGCAAGATATCAACGAAAATTAAACGGCGAAAATTTTGGATGTTGCAGACGGTACTTTGTCTGCATTTTTGGTGTTATACCCTCTATGAGACATGTGTATATTGATGATTACCCGGTACACGCCTGATCACGTGGTACCGTAGACATGCCAGAAAATGGAGAGACACCGAAATCCATTGCAAATAAATACATAAAAAACCACATTTAGACGTCAACTGCTAGGAGTCTCACGCGTACATCTGAAGGACTATCTCATGTATATATGTTTGAGGGAATCCCATCATTCCCAGAGTGACAGGTAGGTATGGCAACTCGCCGGACAATGATGTGACCGCCCAACATTCACCAAGCTTTTGTATGCACAGAAAGGACATCCACTTGCTTTGCCTGTAAGTTAGGACGATAATTGCCCGTGGATGATACTGCGGCCAAGAAGATTTACTAATCATCAGGAAACAGTGGTTGCGAATGCTGAGAGATATCGTAAACCAACCATTGACCAGGAAAGGAATCCTTTTACATTGACAATCTTTTTGTGAAATACGTCTTTTTTATGTGTGTGGCAAAGGCATTCCCCAACCGTAAGGGAAGCTGCTAAGAATTCAGCTGACTGCTTGTAGAATCCAATCTGGCTAATCAAACGTAAAGAAACGACCACGGTGAATAAAGTGCTCGGAATACTGCTGCATCCAGTAACTGACCTGTGCTGATATTTCGTCCGAGACTTCTTCGTAGCCGTAATATTCTTCACAGATGTCAGCATCTTCCGAATTGCTGTCTTATATTTTTTATTGAGGTCAGAGTATGTGTTACTCGATGCATATATCTCGCTTACCAAGTGGAATGGTGCTACGAAGGTAAGTTCACCCAGAGTTTCAAGAACTCTGACGGAATTTCGTCTACTACAGCTGCCTTCTTTTGATTTATGTGTTTCAGTGCTCTTCGGCAACTGCTGTTGTTATAACGTCAAAACTCAGAGACTGAAAAATATTCCCGTTACGAGCAATACTACCGCTGAAATGGGTAGTTTGAAGCGCGAGAAGTTGTCAGATACTACCCTACGCCTTGTACTGTACATGAACGCCTGCGGTTCAGCGGGGCAACCTCATGGCTGGATGCACGTTCCCCTCACGCTGCGGCATCCCGTCACACCGGTAAGCTCTGCGGACTGCCGTGTCTCATGCAGAAAAGGTATTTGGCTGGTGCATAAGTTCTAACGTAACACAGACGTTTATCAATAATACGTTCTCCTTCTCTATTTAAAACAATCCGTCAACGCTGGAGTACGTTTTATATTCCGCGACTGTGGAAATCACGTGGTTTTGAGGCGAAGAACTCGTCGAGCCATGTTCATATAGCATCTTCATTGGAAAGGGAAGTTCCTTCAAGGTTGTATCTGTGTATGAGGACACCAGATCAGCTGAATAACGTGGTTGCGGAAGGACTCCCCAACACAACTCCCGTATAGTGTCTTCCCTCAGCCTAGCAAAATGCGGGTGGTCGTTATCGTGGAGTAGCATCACTTCACGCAGTCTTCCTCCTTGTCGTTCTTGGATTGCGTCTGCAAAACGTCGCGGCTGCTGAGAATAAACGTCAGCAGTGATGGTTACACTTCGGGGAAGCCATTCGTAGCGCACCAGATGCATAACATCATCTTTTGTAGATGATTACAGGTCGTTGTTCGGGGAGTTGCTGCTTTGCTAAGCTCAACCATTCCTTTCGTTTCCCTGTGTTAGCATTGTTGTTGTTTGCTGTCTTCAGTTCTGAGACTTTCTTGATGCAACTCTCCATGCTACTCTATCCTGTGCAAGCTGATTCATCTCCCAGTACCTACTGCAACCTTCATCCTTTAGAATCTGCTTAGTGTATTCATCTCTTGGTCTCCGTCTACGATTTTTACCCTCCACGCTGTCCTCCAGTGCTAAATTTGTGATCCCTTGATGCCTCAGAACATGTCCTACCAACCGGTCCCTTCTTCTTGTCAAGTTGTGCCACAAATTCCTCTTCTCCCGAATTCTATTCAATACTTCATCATTAGTTATGTGATCTACCCATCTAATCTTTAGCATACATCTGTAGCACCACATTTCGAAAGCTTCTATTCTCTTCTTGTCCAAACTATTTATCGTCATGTTTCACTTCCATGCACGGCTGTCGTGCGGTAGCGTTCTCGCTTCCCACGCCCGGGTTCCCGGGTACGATTCCCGGCGGGGTCAGGGATTTTCTCTGCCTCGTGATGACTGCGTGTTGTGTGCTGTCCTTAGGCTAGTTCGGTTTAAGTAGTTCTAAGTTCTAGGGGACTGATGACCATAGATGTTAAGTCCCATAGTGCTCAGAGCCACTTGAACCATTTGAACCATACATGACTACACTCCATACAAATACTTTCAGAAACGACTTCCTGATACTGAAATCTATACTCGATGTTAACAAATTTTTCTTCTTCAGAAACGCTTTCCCTGCCATTTCCAGTCTATATTCTATATCCTCTGTTCTTCGACCATCATCAGTTATTTTGCACCCCAGTAGCGGTACGGAGTAGTCATCGTCGGTGTTGTTCACGAGCCAAGCAATGATGCACATGTGGTCACCTGCTGATTTTGTGATTTTGGCTTAGGGCATGCGGCACCCGTACTCTTGATGTTTGAGCCTTTCCCATTACACTTAAATTCGTACGGTGGTGAAATAATTGCAGTTTACCACATTTACCAGCTCTCGAGTACACTCGCGTGGATCATTGTGGGTTCATGAGTGTGAACGACTTCCATCAAACAGCGAAATCATTAACGTCAAAACGATCCTCCTTAACAAGAGAAAACCACTTCCTTAGAGTTCTCTGTCCAATAGTCCAATAGTATTATCCCCACACACGGTGCAAATGTTTCTGGGTGCCTCCGTTGCTGTAGCCCCTCGAATGAACTGAGACCGTGAAAAATGTCGGAAATGTTCCGATTTCTCCTGTTTGTACTCCATTTTGTAGCGTCGACAGCTCCACTCACTATCTTCAGACACAATATTTCAACATGTAAACTCAAATAGCAACAGTAAACTAAAAATAAAAACTGACAATCGTTAAATAAACCCATAGCAACCTGAATACCAGCTGACAAAAAAAAAAAAAAGAAAAAGCTGTGAACTTCTGCACCAGCCTAATAGATACATATTTTCAAGTGAACCTAGGATTTCAGACTTAATTTTTTTGTTTTAGAGCGATTGTATCAGGACGCTAATTATGGACAAAGTATGGTCACAAAATTTCGACATAATATTTACAGATGACTTTGACATAACACAAATCAATATTTTGCACATTTTGCGCCATTTTCTGGAGCATCTATGTTCCACTACATCCGCATTATGTACAAACCAGCAGAATTTCTGAGATTTATAGTAGTGTTGCAAAACAATACCTATGATGTATAAGAAAACACAATTAGTTACTTCAGACATTTTTTGAGTACACCCTGTGGTCCATAGCATTCTACTTAAAGCACCTAAAGCATCTCGCTAACACTAGGCAGATATGAGACATCGACGTGACAATTCTAAACACTGCGTATGACTTTAGTATGACAGATGTATCCCATCAGCAACGAAAGATTTAACTTTTTCTCAGTTACCCTGATTTATTTAAAGAAGTTAAATCGTTTTTCGCAAAACTAGGCCTCACGCTGGTCTATTTGCTTCCTCATATCCTACTCTTTGTTTCGAACAATTTATAGAGAATCATATTTTCGTTACACTGAAAAATTTGACCAATGAAATACACAGACAGCATTCCGCTCTAGGCAGAAGCACGCCAAAAAGAGAAACTAAAGTGTAGCCTGTATAGAAACAATAGCTGTTGTACGTTCTCGCTTCCCACCCCCGGGTTCCCGGGTTCGATTCCCGGCGGGGTCAGGGACTTTCTCTGCCTCGTGATGGCTGGCTGTTGTATGCTGTCCTTAGGTTAGTTAGGTTGAAGTAGTTGTAAGTTCTAGAGGACTGATGACCATAGATGTTAAGTCCCATAGTGCTTAGAGCCATTTTTGAATAACTGTTGTAGAATTAAGGAACATGTTTTATGTGGAAGATCTGCGATGTTTTTGGAAAATGAATATCTCTTCTATAAAAGTCAACATTGACTTATCAGGATGGCAACGTGAGAAGGCAGTATTGAATACTGAAAAGAATTGTCCTCACCATTGCTCTTTGCAACGTATGTGAGCCGTGACTGGCTGGATGGGTGCCTTGCTTTTTTTTTTTTTTAATCATTTGTTGTAGCCCAGTGGTTACCGCAATAACGTTGCTGTCTTCTCTCCGTGAGCCGCAGCAGTGTGTATCGATACTAGTACTGCTGTACTATGTCTGGTGTGGCGGATATGTTTTCCGGGTGTGCTGTGTGTGACAGTCGGTCCGTTGGGTCAGAGCAACGAGGAAGTCTCTGTGGCGCGTGGTCAGACCGGAGCCGCTGGCGGCGTGCACGTGCGGTTGGAGTTGTGAGGCACTTCTTGCGAGGGTTACGAAGTTCGTCAGCCACCGAAACTGGACACTAAAGTTGAGTGCTCACTTAACCTACTATCAAGCCTCAACTGCTATCACATCTCTTGGTTTCATCCTGGTTGTCACTTTCTGAGAGATCCACGCGAGCAACAACGTGTGTGCAGCACAGCGTGTAGTGTGACAGCTAAGGTGTTGGTAGTTTTGGGCGTTTATTCTCATTTGGCTTGATTGGCCACCAGTATCCGGAACGTTGTGCGATTGACATCTTGTTGTCGTTTTGCTGTTCAGATGCAGTAGAACTGATGTTGTTGGTTGGTTCCTCGGCTGGCTTTTTGTTGGGTTGCCTTTTGATTAAGAAGTTGTCGGTCTGGCTGCCTGTTTCACCTAAAAGTGCGTTAGTTACTTCCCCAGGTTGGAACCTTCTGAGCGCCGCTCCTTGTGTTTTACAGAGTGATTTCCTTTTTAGTCTTAAGTACTGTGTGTGGCCTTCAGCGGAGTTTTTTCTTATTGAAATTTCAAGGCTTTTCTTCTTAGGCCTTAAGGCGTAAAAAAAGTTTCTTGACTGGTATGTGGCCTTCAGCCGAGTTTTCAGCCTTTTAAAATCAAGAGTTGAAAATTTTGTCTAGGATTTAAGCCGGAAGAAATATTTTGTAGTTTTTATGTGGCCTTCAGCCGAGTTTTTCAGTTAAAGCCCAGACAAAGAAATTTCCAATTTTTAATTTTAAGACGTGAGATTGTTTGGGTTTCGTATGTGAAGCATTTTAGGATAAAGACTTTAGCCTATTTTAGTTGAAATTCAGAATCTCTTCCTTTAGGCCTTAAGTCGTAAAATTGTTTTCTCCATGATGTGTGTTTTAATCTCTATTAAATTAAAAATTCAAAATCCTTGTCTTGCCCTTAAGTCATAAGATTGTTATTTTTTAATATGAGGCCTGCAGCAGAGTTTTACACGAAGTATTTCGAGATCAGGCCTTCAGCCTTTTCAAATTGAAAGCTCTTCTTCCCAGGCAAAATCCGTAAAATTGTTTTGTTGATATGCGGCCTTCAACCGAGTTTTCAGCCAATT